>NC_056727.1:443597811-443667364 GCF_019279795.1 Protopterus annectens
GCATTGTTTTTCAAATTATGTTCGAAATAAGTGTACTTCAAGATGCTCTGTCATACCAAGAAGAAATCCAGCAGAACTGTAAACAATAAAGAATATACTCATCTGTCACTAATGTTTATCCTGTGAAATCTCCCAAAAAATTCAAGCTGAAGTAGAGCACAAGCACTTCCTACTCCAAAGGCTTGCTTAAAGATTTAAGACCTCTGCCCTATAGTGCTGTCTTGTGCTTCCCAAATTTCCCTGCTTGACAATGACCGCACAGGGAGCCTCCAGCAATAGTGCTTATTTGCTGCTAAAAAACAAAAAAACCCAAAAAACCCCGGAGCCATGGTTGTCCACAAGGTGTGCCGTGTAACCCAAAAATGTATAACCGAGATGACAGAGTGATACGTTAGGCATCCAAATGTAAAGGTTATCTGCCACCCATAAAGTCTTTATCAAAGGAACCGACAGAGGGGGTAAATACTCTGTTCTACCTGAGGGGGGTTGACAGAAACAGAGACACAGAGAACAGACTGCTGGGTTTCCTTGTTAACCCTTGGCAAACAGACATACTTATCTCGGACAGTCAGCCCTTAAAATCATAGAATGAGAAAAAAAAATCAAAGCAGAGGATCAAAATCTTAGCACGTATATTCTCCTTACATGTTAATTTACACCCTTTGTGGGACATTGATTGCATACTGGACTAGGAGGAAGACAAATCTGCAATCATTTGGAATCTTGTTAAAATTTCTGGACTACTCCACATGTATGAATTGCACTGGTGCTTATTAAGAGTGGTACTTAAACTCCACCTTACCCTTTGGCAGTCCATCAAGGAACTGTAGATAAACAGCAACATTTAATTACTTAAATTGTCTCAGTGTAATGTCATGCCAACAGCATTTAAAATGTGCAACTGTTTTGTACAAATTTAGCAATGACCTGACCAAATTTCCCTAGTATAAAACATCATCTCATCTTTCCTCTGAAAAGGGGCTACTAGCCTAATGGGACTAGCCTGGTTAACAAAGGATAAATAAAATAAAAAAATGTAAGAGTAAAGTATGTCTTCTGATAAACAGCATATCAGATGACATTGTTTGTGAAGTGGGCTGATACTCAGTCTCTCCCCAGTTACAAATGGTATTAAGGAACACGGTTGATTAGGGTTACATATCTAATTAAGAAATGAGCAGGAGTCAGAGGGAAGGCACAAGCCGTCCACCTTATAAATGGTATGGAAATACAGGGATACACAATGAAGCACTCGTACTGTACTCAGAATCCATTATTTATGCAAAACTGACTTAACAAATGTCCGCACTATATAACCGTTTAAGCATGTTACTACCACTGCTGCATTACCACTGGGTATGCCCCATTTAAATTTTACCTGTAATTATCAAGGACAGCAAATACACTGCTGATAAATTTTCTATTCTTCACTGTTCCACACTATTCTTTAGTTTAAATTCCAAGCAGGAAGACTGTCATGCAATTCAGCAAGTGTCACATTTATAATAGGACATTTGTTAAACAGGTTGGTCCAACTGGGCCAGAAGTCCATTTTCAGTGGAGACCTGAGGGAAAAGCTCCAGAGTTGTACAGACCAAAAGTAGTAATTGATACACAAAAAACATTTATGAATACAGAAAAAATATTTACGAATACAGAAAAAAAATCATAAAAACTTGCAGTAATTAAGACATTTGCAAGATAATTTTTTTTTGGTGGTATTTGATAGGAAAAGGAGTGAATTTAGAGAGAAAAAAAGCAGTGTTAGTATACAACACATCAAATGCTAACACGTATAACACACAATTTACTGTAATATTTTAAATAAATGGCTACTATAACTGGTTTGCATTTTTTGCATGTTCCTGAAAGACCTCTGAGGTGCAATGTAGAAGCTGAAGTCTATATAATTTGCATTTGATTTGATGCAGAGAACTATGTTTTTCAATTAGCATAGTCTTGAAGCAACTGAGCACCTAACTTCTACTTATTTGAGTCTATTTCATCCACCCTGGATGCAGTAGAGCAAGTTCATAACCAGTTCAGATGAATATATTTTTCAAAAAGGCAGCCTCTAATTGGCTCAGTGTAGCTCTGTGCTAAACTGACAGTGTATTTTGGAGAAGTAATTAGTCAAAATGGAGAAGTGCAGTAGCTAAAGTCTTAACATCAGAGTGAGGCATGGAACTGAGAGGTATGTAGAGGAGTTTTACCATTTTTCTTTAATGCAGACCACTATTGTCCTAGTGCTACTAAGTATAATATGAGAAATCTTAGAAATTGTTTATTGTTAAAATGTTATGTTTGAATGCCCTCTGTTTGCAATACCTAACTTAACCTGAAAAAGTTCCATGGAGAAAAGTGCTCTACCATAGATAAAGATAGACAAGCCAATAAATTATAAATTAAACAAATAAAATGAGCTTTTTAACGGGTCTATATTACAACAGCGAAGAGGCGTCTAATTGAACGCCTCTTCGCCGACATATAGAGCAATTGCACTAAATGCGAATGCTCAGAACACCAATTTCTTTCCCTGGGAAAGAAATTAGTACCAACACACACACTTTCAAACATTACAATGTGGGGGGCTCAGCCCCCACCCCCAACTAAATATACCAACTCCAAGATCACACTACAGTGGGGAAAGGGGCAAACACACAGGGAAAGCCAAGCGATTTCTTTCCCAGGGAAAGAAATCGCTGTTCTGAGCATTTGCCCTTTAGAGCTTTCGCTCTATATGTATAGAAGAGGTGTTCGATTAAACGCCTCTTCACTGTTTTAATATAGACCCCTTTTTAACTACTACCTCTGGTGGTAAAAGGGATGTTCTGTCATAAAAAACTTATATTACCATTTTTGTTCATAGGAGGTTACTAGGATAGTGGCCTTAGAGCTCTTAAAAGCCCAGCCATGTTAATCCAGAGTTGCCTCAATTGTCATTGGGTTAGATGGACACAATTCAAGGAGAGAGTCTGATCAACACAGACTACCCCTGTCCATGAGGGATATGGGTGCCACTCACCTGGTGAATTTGCTCCTATCTGTCTATAGGTTGCACCTGAATAGAGCCAGTGAGGAGCTTTGCTTCATGTGAATTAGAAGTTTATTCCAGAGAAGAGGCAATCTCTGGGAGATGCATCTCTCTCTCTCCAGCACACTCGGTTAATGTCAAAGACTAGGTTATGATCCCTAGACTGAGTGACTCTTGTGCCATTTGACTTGCGGATGTGCAGCATCTCCATCAGGGCAGGGTCAGAGACTGCCCTGTAGGCCAGACATGTCGCCTCTCAGCAGCCTATATGATACAGAGTACAGTGACACGGCTTTCAGTCTATCCAGGTGAGTCATGGTTTGGAGGCCCTGTATTTTCTTTGTGAGAAACCTCTGTGGTCTCTTCTCCAGCTGCTGCAGGTGTCTGGTGAGTTACATGCAGAAGGGAGCACTGTACTCTATTAATAGTCTGATGAGGGTGAAGTACAATGGCGTTATAACATCCTTAAACCTGGACACGATGCCCTTAGTTATGAGATGTGCAATGTAGAAGACCTTCCTTACCACTGCAGAAACTTGGTGTTGAAGTTCAGACTGCTATCTACCTGTGTTCACAGATCTCACACCACTGGGTTTGAACTTAGGGTGGTGCTGTCAACACTAATCAGCAGGGAAGTCTGCTTTGCCAAAGGGGATAATAATGCACTTTTTTGCATTTAGTTTTAGACCATGGCTTTGGCACCAGTCATTTGTCTGTGATAACCCCTCCTGTAATATGTTATTATTGGAAGACTCCGTGATTGCACCCAATTTGCAATCAGCAAACTTGGTAAGCCAAAGGCAATCTACTTTAACCTGGACTTCTGAGAAATAAATTCCAAACAGTAAAGGGCCCAGCTCAGATCCTTGTGGTACACCACTGGTGACGGGCCTACTGTAGTGGTGGAGTCACCAACTTTGACAGTACGTATTCTGTCGGTGAGCCAATTGGCTACCCATCTAGTGGCGTAAGGGTTAATCCCCAACTGGGAGAGTCTCAATGATACCGGAGTTGTGGATTTTGTCAAAAGCCTTGGCTAGGGCAAGATGGGCAATATGCACGGCCTTACCTTCATCCAGGGCTTTGGTGACTTTCTCAAAGAAGTCTACTAGGCTTAATAAACGTGATCTACCCTTAACACAGCTATACTGGGCTGGGTCTAGAGTTTGAAGGTCGCATGTCCTTGACAATAAGGTCCATGAGGATTCTTTCCATGGCCTTGCAGATGAGGCTGGTTAGACATATGGATCTATAGTCCACAGGGTTAGTTGATGGCCCTCCATTGTGCAATGAGATTACTGTTGCTGTTCTCCATTCCACTGGACAAAGACAGATCTTAGGCTATGATTAAAGAGAACAAGCGAGTCCACTACGTCCTGTTTAAGATTGCTTAATAAGCAACCTGGGGTGGTATCTGATCCCACTGATAGTGTTTTTGGCCTTGAGGAGAGCAAATACGACCTGATCTCTAGAGATACTAGGCAGAGGACTGGTGTCAGGTATGTTCTGGAGTACGGCTGGCGGGGATGGGGGGGTGAAGTTTGCACCAAACTTGTCAGATAGCAGGTTATCAACTTCCTCTGGTGTACAGTATGTGTGGCACCATCTACTACCAGTTCAGCAAACAGCTGAGCAATCCCTTTTAGATTTCTGATGTAGTTAAAGAATGCCTTATGATTATCCTTAGCTAGGGATTCTATTTTAGTTTTCTAATTAGCTTTGGAGGACTTAAGATTTCTGATTTACTTGTTCAAGTTGTGGAGTGAATTCTTCCTCTGCCGAGTCAGTTCCCTCTTGTTATTATGCATCAGTTTCTTCCATTTGGTATATAACCTATTTATACTTCAGGTCCACCAGGGTGACTTGTTTGCTTTTTTTTTTTTTTTCTGGGAGAACCTGGTTTTAATCCACTCAGGTACACCTCTGCATAGGAGTAATTGTTGTCTGTGATTGCAGGGAGTATAAAACTTTTTATACCATAGCTTAGTAGGCTGCAGTTTACTTTGGAAAAGGGTTTTGCTCCTGTGGTGGTGACAGATCCAACAGTTACTTCAAAAGAAACTGATTTATAGTCCAACCTTACCAGGAAAGGCATCAAATGAGGGGGGGGGGTGCAGACTATCTGCTCAAGAGCATATGTATTGACAAAGTCCAGGGACCTCTAGGCAAGCATGTTTGTGCTCCTTATGTCACCCAGTTGATGGAAGGATGGTTGCAATCTCCCCTAAGGTATTTGGCTGTATGGGGAGTGACTCCAGTAAGTCCAGGTAGGCAGTGTGCTTTTCTTGGTTCATGGTGGGGGACAAAGCTAGCACTGATGTGGTAGGGTATTTTGCCTATAGTCAATTGGCCATGGAGTAGTTCGAGAAAGTCATACTGTTTGACTAATCTCGAGGTGTGCTTGGCTTTATGGAAACACCTCCACCTTTGATGCTTTCATGCTCATTTTGAAGTCTGAATGTGTGGAAGGCAGTGTAGCCTTGTAAGACCGGGGTGCTCTCCGTGGCCTTGAGACATGTCTGACTGCACTGACAGCAGCATCTCACAAGGTAAGGAGTGCTTCCAGGGAGTGCAGTTTCATGTTTAGACTCCTAGCATTAAGCAGCAGAACCCAGAATTTGTCTCGAGTGGACTTTGTTACATCAGAAATGTTGTTTTGACATTGCCTAAAAATGACACTATGGACGAGGCAAATGCCTTTGCTAGCATCAAACAGTCTACAGGAGACAGGTGCAAACCATCTTTGGCAAAGCAGAGTGGCCTGTCAGCCATGCCTTCCCAGGCTGACAGATACTGGATCCCCTGGAATGACACCACAAGCTCAGCCAACTGTCAAAGTCGATCATTCTTTGTTTATACTGTGGCATCATCCTGGGTGAAAGTAGAAGGCTTCTTAGGTCTAGGGTCATACCTGCCTGGGACACTATCTGAGACTGCAGTCATGTCTCTCTTCATATAGTCCAGAGAGGTACACCTCAAGTCATTCACCCCAACATGGACTATGACAAGTCATAATGGTACTTAAGTGACTTGAGTGCATGTGTGATTTGACTCATCCTGGCACCTGACAGGCAGCTGACCGTGACCTTGTCCAGCCTGGTGAAGGGGACATCTGTGTGTCTCACTGTCAAGTAGCTTATAATTAAGACATTAAGTTTTGAGGTATTTTGCCTTTGGGGCTTATTTGCTGAGACAGTGGTGTATATGTTATGCATTGTGTGAAACTGATTTATATTTGGGAGGTCTCTGATCTTTTGATAGGCTTCTAATGAGCACCTCCACATGTGGGTTTGTGTGTCATGACCTTATATGGCTTTGTGTGTCTTGCCCTTATTTTGTGCGACAGGTGGTGTGTGTGTGCTGACCACCTGTTTGATGTCCATTTTGTTACATGAGGGAACTGACTCCAATATAGTGTAATTACATCTCTCACATATGGTATTTGTTTTAGGAGTAAGTGGTTGTCAGTGTACATGAGGCAATTACTACATTGCCTCAGGATGCCCATGACAATTAGGTTGGCTGGTGAAACAATGGGAAACTGCACATTCATTATAGCAGGTTTTTCCCTATGTACTATTAGGGAAGGGAGCTCATTGGGCTAGTTTGACCAGTTTTTGCACTATGACTAACAAAGGTGCTTGTACTACTGAATTCTATAAAGGATAAGTGTGTAAACACTGCTCAGTGTGCATAGTGCAGAAGGGAAACTTGGGAGGGTTCCACAGACAGGTGTCTAAGGAAAAATCGAGTTAAGGTTGTGACACCTGTGCCCTGGCCCAGAAATCAAGGAGTCTCAATCCTCACCACTAACACCAGTGAGGGGTATCTCATATAGGAGGAAAAGATAACAAATACACACAGTAAAGTGCAATTTCCTTTAAGATCACACAGAGATCACAGTCAGTCCAGGGCTGGTCACTCCTTTGCTCTCCAGGTCCCCAATAAGACTTCCCACTGGCCCAGCTATAGGGTCCAGATCTCAGCCTAGTGGGCAAGCTAAAACCTCTAGCACCCTCTCTGTCCAGCCAGTGCTTCATGTCCCTGCCCAAGTAGCAGACACATGCACACAAACTAAGAGTTTATACAACCACACAGACACTCCTGGGGAAGGCTGGCACAGGTTCTCCAGCTGTGCCCCCTTTTTCCCCAGACTACACGGTAGTACCATCTGCCACCACCCACTAATATTTATCCGCTACTCAAAGGCCCTTAAAAGGGTGTCCAATTATTACTGTCCAATATTATTATTCAATTGAAAGTATAGCCCAGGGCTAAAGCTATTGAAGTGGCTTTGTACAATTTTACCAAAGGCATGCAAGTACTCTAAAGAGCTTAAATTATCTCTCCAAAAACAGCCACAGTTGAAAGGGTTTAAAAATATTTAGTAACAAATAGTCTAAACACAAGACAATACTTTTTACTACACCGTGCTAGTCAAGAGTTCAGAAATCAGAGAAATACTTAAAATAATTCAGTATTACAGTGCTGACATCACAGAAAAAGTCTAATCTGTCTAGTTTCTAGCTATTTCTAAGATAAAACACAAGTCTAAGATAAACTTACATATACAGGAAGACAGTGCTGATGAGTTGGATGGTCAAGACAAAAATGCTTAATGCTCTCTGATTCTCTGTTTTTTAAAATCACATTCCTGGTTCACATTACATCATTCTTCACACTTCCCTGGGTTTCCAGGCTAACAAACTACATTTACATTCTTCACCTCTCGGAAGAAACAAGAGCAATAAAGGAAATTTATGCATGCAAATTCTGGCCATTAACTCAGGCCTTAAAACAATAGCAAGAATTCCTTCATCTAGACCGGCCGGGGCTGAGGTTACATCAAAGGGTCACAACATGCTTTACTTGGTCAGCAGAGTGCACTTACTTTTTTTTCAGTTCCACATGTAACACTATTTTACCATTTCAAACAAGCCTGTGGTTTACAATGAATATGTACAGATGACAGAATTATCTCCGAAATTCTATCTGGCTAGGCTGGCAGCCTTCACCTATCTTCACATATCTCCCCACCCTTAGAGAACTCGAGCTAGTTTTTCAAGTAACCCTTGAGAAAAGCTGCTTGAGGGAGTTGGGTCTATCAGAGTATATCTTACCCCATTTCCTGTTTAGAGAGCCCATCTGCATTGGCAGTGCTGCACGGACATATTGTATACTTGCAACCCCAGGCTTCATCTTAGCAACTTGGCATTTTGCTGACTGGCTCTGTTTAACCATGTTAGGGGGTTGTGATCTGTCATAACAGTGAATTTCCTTCCATACAGATAAATATGAAGTTTCTGCAGTGCCCACACTATGGCTAGACATTCCTCTTCTACAGCTGCAATGCAATCCTCCATGGGTTGGAGCCTATGACTAAGATAGACCATTGGGTGCTCTTCCCCCTCTGAAGAAATCTGGCCAAGTACAGCCCCCACCCCATGGTTTGAGGCATCCACCTGCACAACAAATTATTTGATGTAATCTGGACTGGCTAACACAGGGGGGTCCTCCCAAAGCTTCTTTAAGCTTCTGAAATGCCTGCTCACATGCTAGGGTCCACACTACCTTATCTGTCTTGTTCTTCCTTGTCAGGTCTGTGAGGGGAGCAGCTGTGGTATTATAACTGGGGATGAACTTTCTGTAGTACTCTGTTGTCCCTAAAAATGCCCTCACCTGCTTTTTAGTAACAGGTGCAGGCCATGCCTGAATGGCTTCCACTTTGGCAGGTTCTGGCCTTATCTTACCACTTCCCACTCTGTGTCCTAGGTAGGAGACCTCTGCCATACCCACCTGACATTTGCTTGGCTTAATGGTCACCCCTGCCCTCTGTAGTCTGCCCAGCACCTCCCTGACATGTTGAAGGTGCTCTTGCCAGGAATGGCTGTAGATGGCAATATCAACTAGGTAAGGGCAAACCCTCCTGCTCCTGCTAGAATATGATATACCAGCCTCTGAAAAGTTGCTGGGGCATTCTTCATCCCAAAGGGCATCTTTGTGAACTCATACAAGCCAAAAGGAGTCAAAAAGGCTGACTTTTTTCTTTAGTACTGGGAGTCAAGGGCACATGCCAGTAACCCTTGGTAAGATTAATGGTTGTAAGATACTTAGCCCCACCCAGCTGCTCTAGGGCGTCATCTGTCATAGGCATGGGTAAGCATCTGACTGACTAATTTCCTGCAGTCCACAGAGAACCCAGTGCTGCCATCCTTCTTTGGCAGCAGCACTACTGGGGAGGCCTAGGAACTGTTGAAATCTTGAATCACCCCTAGATCCAACATCTCCTGTACCTCCTCCCTCGGAGTCGGTTTGACTCTCTCAGGCACTCTGTAGGGGGCCTGCCTAATAGGCCTTTGGGGTCCTGTATCCACTTGGTGCTGCTCTAGGTGGGTGCACCCCGGTTTCCCAGTGAACATGTCCCCAAATTCCTGAAACACTGCTCGGATTTCTCGAACCTGGGTAGGAGATAGCTGTTGGGACATTGCTACCCCTTCCACTGAGGTGTCAGCCAGAGCCTCACTGAGATGATCAGTCTCCAGATCTCCCTTCAGACTCCTCCTGCAGTGCACTGCAAATGCTCAGCACAAGGGCCTCCCTATCATGGTAAGGTTTCATCATGTTAACATGGTACAATTTGTGCCCCTGCCTTTTGCCTATCAGTTCCACCATATAATTAACATCACTTACCTTTCTTACCACCTTCTAGGGTCCCTCCCAAGCTGCTTGCAGCTTGTGTCTGACAGGAATGAGAACCATTACCTGCTGCTCACAGCATACTCTCTAGCTTGAGCATTCCTGTCATAACACTCCTTTTTTTCTGTTGGTGGGCTTCTGCCAGGTTCTCCTGGGCCAATCCCATGTGTTCCTTGAGCCTTGTCCGGAGTTTCAGGATGTATGCCACAACAGACTCCTTGTGAGAATCGCACTCACCTTCCCACTCATCTCAAATTAAATCTAAAGGTCCCCTCACCCTATGCCCATACAGCAACTCAAAGGGTGAAAAACCTGTGGATTCCTGGGGAACCTCTCTGTAAGCAAACAGATGGGGGAAATATTTGTCCTACTCCCCTCTTAAACTAATCTGCAAATGCCCATAGCATGGACTTGATTGTACAGTTTAACCTCTCAACAAGACCATTAGTCTGGGGATGGTAGTGGGTAGTCTTCATGTGCTTCACCCCACAGGACTTCCACAGACAAGCCAGCAGGTCTGACATGAAATTGGCACCTCTGTCAGTCAGAATTTCTTTTGGAAAACCTAACCTAAAGCATTTGCCACATTCTCTGCCTCAATGGAGGACAAAGTCACTGCTTCAGGGTATCGTGTAGCATAATCCACTACCACTAGGATGTACTTTTTCCCTGTGGAACTTGGGGTACTCAGAGGACCCACAATATCTATAGCTACCTTCTGAAATGACTCCTCAGTCACAGGCAAAGGCATCAAAGGAGCTCTCACCTTGTCTCCTGCCTTGCCTACCTTTTGGCACTGCTCATAGTTCCTGCAGTACCCTGTTACATCTCTGGAAATTCCAGGCCAAGAGAAGTTATGCATAATGCTCCTCTTTGTACGTTTTATGCCCATATGACCTGCCAAGGGAATATCATGGGCCATGGCTAGAGGCGCCAGATGGTAGGCACTAGGCACTACCAACTGCTGTACTCTCACCTTCTAGCCCTCAGTCAGGGGTCCACTCTCTGTACAGTAACTCTTTGTCCCAGTATACAGATTCCCCCTTCCTTGAGAATCAGGTGCCTCCCTAGCTACCTGCCTAAGGCCTTGCAATGTAGGGTCTTGAGAGCTGAGCTTGCCTCAACTCTCTCCTTGTAACCCTTCAGTTCCCTTTCCACAGGAAGTCTGGCATCCTCTGACAGTGGCGCCTCACTGTCAGCCTGGGTACTACTACTCATCTCTACCTTTGCAGTCATTCTGTCCCAGGGAATATCAGTACCCACAAGCAGATGTGGCTCACCTTCAGTCTCACTGCTACAATATGGAATGGATGGCAAATTAAAACAGGTTCATGGTTACTAAGTATCTTATCCAAAGGAGGACATACTCAGGACTGCAGCACCCCATTGTCTTGAAATCCAGCAGAGTATCAGCAATCAATCTACATGCTATAGGAAGAGAACTCAGCCTTCTGCATCAAAACAAAAGTATGCTACCTGCTGTGCTACTAACACTGCTTTAAAACTCTAAACACAAAACAGTGATACCATTTCCTAAGTAAAACAGATGCATATTTTGGGTAGAGGATTCAGGCTCTTGCTTCCTGTAGCTAAGGTACAGGGCTTGCGCCTAAGCAAATTACTAACCACTTGCTAAGCCTGACTAGGGCTGTCTTACACACATACCTCAACCTTTTAATGCAAGAAATCTGGACAAAGTCTAAAATAAATAGGAGCAGATTATAAATATTTATTTCATGAAGTTAGAAAAACTGCTAGAATAACAGGAGTTTGTTAATATGCATTTTTCTAAAGGATATGAAGTCTAAACCTGAAGTATACGTCATTAATTAGCAACTTCAATCTTTTCATGAGAAAAAACAAAAATATGGGGCAAAAATATGGACATTCTGCAAAAACCTGGGCAGTTGAGGGGAATGCTACCTATCTTACACACACACACACACACACACACACACACACACACACACACACACACACACACACACACACACACACACACACACAAAAAACCTCTTAGTGCAAGAGGTCTGGGCAAAGCCTGTCATAATGGTGGGAACAAAGGCACAAAACAAGGGACACAGTTGAACGTTGCTGTTATAAATTCAGAAAGTTGTTAGAATAACAGGATTTGTGTTAGAATGCATTTTCTAAAAGATATGAAGTCTGAAACTAAACTCATTACTTTAATTTGATATTACACTTATATCATCTAACGCCTTACTTGGAGTAGAAAATCATTACTAAGTTTAGCATCATACACTGTTTACCTTAAGAGTTTCACGGTTTTAAAATATAACCCTCAATGCCTGTCATTTGAATACCAGTATCTGGCAAACAAGAAATTATTGCCATAATCCCAATGCAAGCAACCTCCACCCCCCAACACAACCCAAATGACACACAGCCCACATAATCAGTGTGCCACTCAACTACAGCCCATAAGGCATAACGTACCCAACACTCTAATCATAGGTGACTCTATAGTCAGGCACACTGATGTTCCACTCACCAGGCTAAACAAGGAAAAAGTTACTGTCGGCTGCCTGTCAGGTACCACGATCCGCCACATAACCCACTTACTCAGGTCACTCCACAACAAGTACAAATATGACTGTCATTGTCCATGTTGGTGTGAATGACCCGAGATGTACCTCCCTGGACTACATGAAAAGAGACATGGAGGAGCTCTCCGATCTTGTAGCCCAGGCCGGTATGACCCTAGCCCTGAGTAGTATCCTGCCATCATCCAGAATGACACCACAGTACAAGGACAAAATGATTGACTAACAATTGGCTAAGCTTCTGGTGTCATTCTAAGGGAATCCAGTATCTGTCTGCCTGGGATGACATGATCGACAGACTACGTTGCTTTGCCAGAGATGGCCTGCATCTGTCGCCCTTGGGATTCCGGATACTGGCAAAGGCTCTTGCCACCCCTATAGTGCCTTTTTTAGGCAAGGTTCAAATGAAAAATTCACCACCGTAACAGGTACAAGCAAGCAAAATCTAAGGGTAATGCTACTCAATGCTAGAAGTCTAAACCTCAAAATGCACTCACTCGAGGCACTCCTTAAAATGGAGAACATTGACATCTGTGCAGCGACAGAGACCTGGTTCAAAACTCCAGAGAGCACCCCTGCATTACCAGGCTATAATTCATACCACACCTTTCGGCCACCAAACCCAGACCGAAACACTAACGGTGGAGGTGTGTCCATATTCATTAAGGATATCCACACCTCCGAGCTAGTTGCTCAGCATAATGCATCCGAGATTATCCAAGTTCAACTAACTCTGGACAAAACCGCAATCCAGATTGTAGCTTGCTACAGACCCCACACCATGCCCCAGGATTCCCACTCCTCTTCTTGATACACTGGAAAATATTAAGGTACAACCCAACACTCTAATAATGGGCAATTTCAACTACCCTACCATTAACTGGGAAAACTACTCCTGTACCAACTCTTTTGCTCAATGTTTTCTGGAAATAATCAATTCCAATGCTTTGGATCAGCTTATCCACACCCCCACCAGGGGCAGCAATATTTTAGACCTGGTCATCACCAACATGGGTGACCGGTGTTCCACACCAGAGGTCAGCTCCTTGGTCAGATCCGACCACAAGCTAATCACCCTAGACATCCACATCCCGCTCCCAACCCCCATTAGGAAAACAACCGTAAAAAATGTCTCCAAAGCCAACTTCATGCTTCTTAAGACAGAAGTGGCAAACTTCACGACACCCATGCAGATGGACAATAGAGGTACGACTGCTGAACCCTACACAAATGCACTTTATAAGCACTTACACGAATTCATGGATCGTGCTATCCCTAACAGAACCAAGATGCTATCCTCCAAAAAAAGGAAGCCAATCTGGTGGTCTTCTGCCATAAACAAAATCTACAACAGAAGAAAGAAACTGTTGCAAAAAAAGAGTAAAATCCCACGATTGGAGGAACTCCCTGGTCAGCCTCAGAAGCTGAGATCCCTCAAAATTTTCCAAAGCTAGTTATGAAAACTAAATTGCCACTGATTCTAAAGACAACCACAAAGCATTCTATAGCTATGTCAAAAATCTCAATGGCAACACTCAGATCTGCTCTGAGTTACAGCACAATGACACTAAATATACAGAACCAACTGATATTGCCAACATCCTGGCAGATAGGTTGAGTGCTAACTTTACCCCCCTCTCACCCCCTAAAGGGCCCATCTTTATACTGGAAGAATGCAAAGTTCCTGTAATCACGGCTGCACAGGTAAAAACTTCATTCTCCAAAGCCAAGAACACAGCATCCATGGGACCTGACAACATCCCAGGCTGCCTTCTACATGAACTACAGAATGAACTGGCACCCCACCTAAGTACCATGTTCAATCATAGCCTCACCTCAGGCTTTGTGCCCATTGAATGGTGCACTGCAACAGTTATCCCACTCCACAAAGGTGGGACCAAAACAGACCCCGGGAACTACCGCCCCATTAGCCTGACGAGCCTCGTCTGCAAGGCCATGGAACGTATCATCATGGAACTCGTAAACAAAGACATTGGAGATCCTCAAACTCTGGACCCCACATAGTTTGGGTTTGTAAAAGGCAGATCATGTCTCCTAAACCTGATGGACTTCTTTAAAATAGTCACCAAAGCCATAGATGAGGGTAAGGTGCTTCACACAGCCTATCTAGATCTCGCCAAGGCTTTTGACACCATCTCCCACTCTGGAATTATAGATAAACTCACTAAACTAGGTATAAATCCCTATGTCACAAGATGAGTTGCTACCTGGCTTACTGACAGAACCCACACTGTGAAAGTAGTAGACTCTAAATCAGACTTCAGACCAGTGACAAGTGGAGTACCACAGGGTTCAGTCCTGGGTCCTCTCCTGTTTGGTATCTACTTCTCTGAAGTACAGGCCAACACAGAAGGTCTTTGGCTAACTAAATTCGCAGATGACTGCAAAATAGGAGCCATAATTGAAACTCCTAACGATGTGGACATCCTACAAAAGGGCCTCACTGAGACAGATGCCTGGTGTCAAAGACACTCTCAAGCTCAATGCCAAAAAGTGCATTGTCACCCCCTTTGGTAAAAACTCTGTACCCATGAACTACCACATAGGCAGTAGTCTACTTAACACCAAAAGTGTGAGACCTTGGGACACAGGTGTACAGTAGTCTCTCCTTTGATAATCACATCGCCACAGTGGTCAGGAAATCCTTCTACGTGGCACACCTCATTATAAAAGGTTTCTCATCCAGAAAAAGAGGTCATTGTTCCCCTCTACTCATCACTCATTAGACCCATTACAGAGTACAACGCCCCTTTTGGTATGTACCTCACAAGACATCTACAACTGGAAAGGCTGCAAAAATACCTCACAAAGAAGATTACTGGCCTCAAACTGATGCCTTACGCAGACCGTCTCAAAAAACTCCAGCTTTACTCTGTCGCATATCGCCTACTCAGAGGCGATCTCTGCCTAACATACAAAGCTATGTCAAACCCAGAGCTGTTGGACATGCTCCACTTAAAGAAATCCCAATCCCTCCGAGCTCTAGGGACCTAAACATTGTCACCACAATAAACAGAACATGCTGGAGGGCTAGATTCCTGTCCCAGAGACTTCCCATACTCTGGAACAGACTACCTATCTTTGTCAAACAGAGCTCCTCATTAACACTATTCAAGAAAAATCTTGATGATTGGATGGGTAATAGGAAATTCACCCTGGGGATCACTTCTGTGGTTCTGCTTGACAGGGGCACAGGAAAATAATTTTCTTGGGTGACAAAAGCCTGGGTACCTTTTTGACTAGGCTTGTATAGGCCCTAGGGCCAATAGCCTAGTACCTACCTATGAACCTATGAAAATCAGTCTGAGAAGAAATATGATTTCCATTGTTACAGCTGTTGTCTGAGAAACTTTCAAATTCTTAACAGGAAAAAGATTTTCACAGTTTAAATTATTATTCCTGTCCTCACCACATACACTAGGTAAATCAATAAAGCATCTGTTACAGTTGGTATTAGCATCTGTGAACGCTAAACAACTTACAATTAGAATAACTCCTAAAAACAAGGTCATTTAGACAAAACTCATCCATCAAGGCCATTTAACAAAACAGTAATGCAAAATAAAACTAATTACTTAATTGTGAACTGCAAAACAGTAATACTTATTGCCATACACTGCCCAATATGCCTACCATGCAAAGACACATCAGCACATGAGCAAACAACCCTAGATAGGAAGATGTGCTTCCCCCCATTTGCCTGCAAATACTTTCAGTGCTGTAAATGAATAATGTCAGAAAACAACTTTACCTGCGTCCTTAGCCATGGAAGAGTGCATAGCACACCAAGCACCTGCAGACACGTTCATATAACTGCTCCTAACAAGAACAGTCATAGTACAGCAAGCAGCCTTAGACAGGTAAACATGCCCACCTGTTCCTCAGCACATACCATCAGTGCTATAAATTAATAAAAGAAAAAACAAATCTTCTTCACCTGTGTCTTAAAAGGACAGCCAGGGAAGAGTATACATTAGAAAAAGAGCTTGCAGACAATTTCAGCAATGAAAGTCTAGTTAGTTTAAATGGAATATTATATAGGGTTTCAAATAAGAATGCATGCACTAAAGAACTAACAAACGTGGTGAACCTGCATTAGATCACAGATGCAGGAGACATTTACACAAATCATTTAATGCATCTCAACATCCAATCCAAAGTCTAGTAATTTACAAAATGACACTGGACTTTTCAAACTAGTTTCAATAGTCTTAAGACTGCAAAAAATTATCTGTTCTAGTTAGGCAAAGACATACAGAAAAAGGGTATTGCTTTCACACCGTCCTCTCTAAACTGCTCCTTCCAGAAATTTGCTTCATTCTGATAAAGTTTTGCCTTGAAATACTACTCTAAAAGCAAACACCAGTTCAATAACATTTTTTGCCCTGTGGCAACAATTCTAAGCATTTCAAACTCCGACAAAAATTATAAATAATGAGTATGAAATTTTCAATGTACTTGAGTGAATACTTCATTCTTAGTGTGTTGTTTCAGTGGTCTCCTTACCTAAGAACAGATATATTATTATGACCACAAAATTGGTAAGCTTTAATATGTATGCTATACGCAATTATTTTTTCTTTTAACAAGTTGTGTCAATTAATCTAATCCACCTCAGTACAATCCATTAAAACTGCTGTTAAAGACCCTTCAACATTGTATTCTATTCTTGCAGCATAATGTTCATTCACGTCAATTTGGTCTTATGCCCAAATGTCCACTGCAACCATATTAAACAGTTATGCTTCATAGCTACAGCAAACTTCCTGCAAAAGTGACACAGTTAAGGCTTCCCTATAGTCCATACCATTTATAAGCATTCTCGATCTCTTATCTACAGCTGTTTCGTAAGATCCAGTCTCCTGCTTAAGTATACATACAAACACACACACACAGACCTACCTACTTACACATACACCCGCCTACCTATTTCTTGCGCACACACACACTCCTCTTAAAATCTTAGAGACATGCACACCTACCAACCAATTGTCTGGTTGCGGTCCACAGTCCAAACATCTTCAGGAATTCAAATCCCACACACACACGGACCAGGAAGATGTAAACGATCGGTCGCACATTGCATAGACGCAGAAGGTTTTCTGTGTCCCGATGCAAAGGGCATTCTTAAAGAAGAGCACCCTTAAAGAATTTTTTTTTTTTAAAGAAACAGGGCAGCAGAGGTACCAGTATGCCGTACCGGCATGTACTGGCCCCCAAAAAACTGTATCCAGGTATGAGAACAGTGCAAATCAAGTGCAGAGAAGTCTAAAAAATACTTGAGCCCTTTTGTGAGTTTCCAAGCTCAGACATACTATGTAACTACCTACTGCCACTAGATGAATAATCCCAGTCCTCCTAATCTAAAAGCACAGTAAAAGGAGTGTCTAAAGTGAAATGCAACTACAAAAAAAAACTTAAAGATATGGATACAGCAGAGTACTTTAAACAGCTAATAAAAGTGTGATTGTTCAATAAAAACTTCTCTTTGAATAAATGAGTGAAAAGCCACTCAACTGTACAGAGTTTATACAGGGAATAAAAAAAACAAGATAAGCTTATTAATAAGCCCTCAAGCAAATAAAACTACATTCAAAAATCTCAAGTGTTTCCCCAACCTAAACAGACCTGGCTATCTTCCCAGTGTGCTAGACAGAAAATCCACTGATCTCTTTTGATGTAAAGACAAGTGTTTGAGAGTGCAAAAATACACCATTATCTAGCTAGCTGTTGGATAAAGAAGTCAGATCATGAAGAACAGACAATGGGAAGCAAAATTTACTTTTTCAGTACAAGGAAAGGCAAATAATTCAGGATATCAACAGCAGTGTAGAAATAGAAGAGCTCATCAAGCTCAATTTACAGTAGGGGTGAGCTGCTTAAAATCACCAGGTTTAAAAAGCACATCAACAAAGGGGAGGGTAGGTGGAAAAACAGCAGGAAATCACCAGCACTGCTTTAGTTTATGAAGGCTGGAACTCTTTTCAAAGACAGAGGCCCAGAATTTCACTGAGCATTTTTTCATCACTCAAGAGACAATTTAACCAATGAAAAAAACACGTGAAATGTGCAGATAATTTAAGCGTCTAACTCTCACACAGAACAAAAATACCAAGCAAAGCATATTTCTTAAAAACAGAAAAAATAGGGCAGGTAACAGAAAGCAGCTCTATCAGTCACAAAATACAGGTTTACTTTCTTCACACAGTAGGAAATCATAAGCAGCACTAACTCATGCAGGCTTGAAATCTTTTCAGACAAACAAAAGCAGTTCTATGCCCCTTCTACAGATCTCATATACAGGTTAAGCAATTTCACCAAAGCCTATGCCCTCTGAGGAGAGGTAGAAGCAAGAAAAGAGAACCTTGATCACTGTAGTCAATATAATAACTAGGTGGAGTCTAGATGTGGCACATTAAACATTTTCCAAAGCATGAAGGTAGTTTGGCTCTCCTACAGAATACTTACTGCGATAAAATTAACACGTGCTCATGTTTAATGTCTTTTTTGGGAGAAAGCATGTAAATTGTGAGGCCGACTTACTCCTAAACTATAAAGCGTCTGTGCTCTCTGTACTAGTGTTTACATTAGGCCCAGAAAATCCATTGAGTTAGTTGCCAAAAAGGTTTGATCCAACTTTTTACAAACTGCTAGCTGTGCTGTTCTATTTTTTAAGTATGCATTTGTGAAGTGGATAACTCACTAGGCTTAGTTGCCTCTTTTCAAGGGCAAACTAGAAACACTGTTTAACTACTGAATGGTTAAGTGGCTTACTTATACAACTGCTCAATTTGCAAGTTAAGACAGAGCATAACAAATCTAAAAATAAGACAAAGCTGAAGGCCTTTACTGGCTAATAGCCTTAATATTCTTGTTTTTGAACTGCCTAAACATCACCATGTAACAAGACAGCAGCACTAGAGACGACTTGCACATGCTTAAGTTAGGTGATCTTGTGTAAGACTGCTTGAATAGTTAGGGATTCTGAAGGATGCTATCAACTGTACTGAACATTTCCAAGATTCTGGCAGTGGTAATATTAGCTAACAAAAGTCCAAATTCAACAGAGATTGGCTGAATGTTGCATCTTGTTAACAGTTTGCCTACTAAGCACTGGTGGGAGGTGTAACACCTACTCATTCCCTAAGGACATAGTCAAATGTCTATTAATATGTTGGCTAACTTGACTCTCCCAATGTAATATCGCACCCACATTTCCCCTTCCATGCAGCTCACCCACATTTCCCCTTCCATACAGCTCTGAGCAAATCCTGAATACCTTCTCCAAGGCCAAAATCACTTGCTCCATGAATCCTGATAAGGTGCCATTCTGGCTTTTTTTTTTGTTTTATTTATTTATTTATTTTATTTTTTTTTGAGTACTAGACACTGGTTGAATCACTTCCAGGGCTATTCAAATTTAGCCTCCCCATTGGAGTCATGCCAGAGAAATGGAGAACTATGGTAGTCATCCTGCTTCACACAGGGGGGGGGGGATCAAATACTGATCCAGAAAGCTATAGACATACAAGTCTTACCAGCCTTATCTGCAAAGCAATGAAACATATTATGGAACTTATTAATACAGACAGTCTACAAGCCCCTCACCAAAGCCAGATTGGGATGTTAAAGGCAGATCTTTCCCCCTGAACCTGGCTGGCTTCTCTGAATAGGTCACTGATGCATTAGACTCTGGCAAATCTGTTCCTACTATGTACCTAAACCTGGACAAGGCCTTTGATACCACCTTACATTCTGATATCATTGATAAGCTAATCAAACAATGTAAACCCTTACATTATGAGCTAGATAGCAAACTGGCTAACGCACACAAAGTAATCTACAAGTGTGTGAGGCACACACTCTTCAAAGTTACCAGTGGTGTCCCCAAGGAAATCAGTCCTATGAACACTTCTCTTTAGTATTACTTCTCTGATGTCAAGGGCCTGTGGCTGATAAAGTTTGTACATGCATGAACATGAAAAGTTTTCATTAACTCCCCATCTGATTTCCAGATGCTTCAAGAGGGACCAACATACACCAATTAGTGGTGTCTGAACCACAGAAAATTAAGTGCCAGGAAATGCAGCATTTCATCCTATGGCAAAACTGGGCACCCATGCATCTACCACATAGGTAACACCCCTTTGAAAGTGGACTCAAGGACTCAAACATTACGGACCTGGGCACTTTCTTTAACAAACTTGAAGCACCTGTGATAGGCATGAAAGAGCGTATCCTTTTATTTCTCTTATTTTAAAGTATATCTTTTTATACACTGTCTCATGCTATGTTTGGCTGGATATTGCCATTTTGCATTTTAGATTTAAAAAAATTCCCTGTAGTGTACTCTGTCAAAAATATTGGGGAAGCAAATGGCTGTTACTAAGGAAATAAGACATTTCCAAGATTTATGCTATTGGCTGCCAAAGAAAAAAAAAAACAATAACTAAAAATGAAAATTAAATCTAAATTGTAATCAAATGACAATATTTTAAAGGAGAAAAAAGAACTGGAGATGCGATTTCTAGAAAAGGGAAGCAACAAATTATGTGCACAAATAAACAGAATTTATGGGAACAATACATGCAGAATAATGTTCAGTAGGAGGAGTACGGTTTAAGGGAAGGCAGGAATTTACCAATTTATGTAATTTTGGAATGAATAACTGTTAAACTGTGTGCAATGCAAAAAAATAACGAACAAAGGGAAGCTGTAACAATCCAAACCAAGCAAAAATAAAATACAGCTTCAGGAAGAATGCCAATAAATATCCAAGTTCTGAAATAGACAGGTGCTGGTGTAAAACTTTCTTTTATTCCACAAAACCAAGGTTAACGCCAAAGTATTCCACTTAAAACATACGTTTTCGTTGCTGAAATGCAACTTCTTCAGACCAAGAAAACATCTGAATAAATTCCACTTAAAACATGCGTTAACCTTGGTTTTGTGGAATAAAAGAAAGTTTTACACCAGCACCTGTCTATTTCAGATCTTGGATATTTATTGGCATTCTTCCTGAAGCTGTATTTTACAATGCAAAAAAATGTTACAAAGGTTTATTTATGTTCACCTGTGTCGTTCAAACTGTGAAGACTTAGCCTTTAACACCTTTATTAAATCTGACAACTATATTAAGGCCATCTTTAACAAATTTAGTGTCTGGTGTATGGTATAGGTTCAGTGCAAGCACAATTAAGACTCTGCATGTCTGAAACCTGAAAAAGTCTTATTACATATTTCTTACACTTTTCATTATGAACAAATATTTTTTGATTAAAATATTTGATGGAAATCTTCATAGCAGTTCTGTGAAAAAAAGAAAGTTTGTGTAGGGTTCCATTGCCCCGCAAAAAGTTTAAGAAACTGCTTTGGTGTACTTCACCTTCACTGGGCCATCCAGATAGTCTTATTAGTTATCACAGCAAAAAAGTACTACAATAGGCTAGCAATTTAAGCTTCCATCTTTCCCAAGTTAATCAACTGATTAGTTTCCCAAACATCCTTTTTTCCAGGCAACACTGGCTGTCTATGAGAACTCAATGCAATAAACTGCTATTCACATCTGCTCTCATATATGTGGGGGGGGGGGGGTAAGGATCTAAACAGACTGGTTCAAGGAAACAGAAGACTGATTAGAAATAATGGTAACCTTCATGATGCCCTTTCGACAAAAAATGTTTACAGGGATTTCAGCTCATGGTAGCCTGAAGTTCAGAAATCCTGCAGTCAAAGGCAACTGCCACTAAGCAATGGATTTTAATACAAACTTTGAACTAGCAGAGTCAGTGGCTCCATATAATTTCTATGTCCTGCATTTCTGGTCCTTAGCTTAATCCAAATAAACCTTCCCATTAAGGCAGATTCTTTACCAAGAATTGGCATCACAAATCTTTGGTCCTGCAGAAGGTATGGTGAATTCCACTACCACAAGTCTGGTGCCTTCGTGGGTATGGTGTATTGCTTTTGTAACCAAGAACTGTGATCTACTGCTTAACATGCCACACAGCTCTGGACCAAACATCATATTTTTACTGCTGACTTTTCCTAGCTAATAATGTAGAACCTAAGCCTGGTCCCAGCTGTGACTACTGTAGATCCCAATATATACTTGATAATTATTGGGTTATCAGGAACAGTGACATCCCCACACTGGGCCAGTGATCAAGGAGTCCCGATCCTCACCACTCACACTGGAGAGGGACATTCACTTGGAATACAAATGGATACACTCAGTATTTCCAGATGCAGCTCTCTGCACCAAGTAAAATTTCCCTTAACAGCACACTGAGAACACACTCAGTCTCCGGGGTCTGAATTTCTCTATAACTGTCTCCAAGTCCCCAATAAGACTCCCCACAGACACTCCACAATCAGCTACTCGAAGGCCTTTAACAAAGGGTGTCCAATTATACTGTGTAATATTAATACTAATACAAATGGTCGTAGTTGACCAAGACAGCTAGGCCTTCAGGAGTGGCCCACACAGTGTCACCAAATATAAGCACTCTCAAAGGTTAAATACTTTCAAAAAAGGACCAGCCATAATACAAATTTTAAAATATATTTAAATATAAATATTAAAAGGTCATGAAAATGCTGAATATACACTTACAGTAAAACAGAGTTCAAATCACATGAAATATTGAAAACATTGATGGACAGACTCAAAGAAAACCAACATCTAAACTAAGCTTCGCTATATTTTCCTGAATGAATCTATGAAAATTACTATTCCCTACTTAATAGAGCAAGGCAGATCATGCGGTGAATGGTCCTTGTCAGGCCCAAGACAGAATACTTGATACTAAGATTTCTTTGTAGGTTCATAGGTAGGTACTAGGCTATTGGCCCAAGGGCCCATACAAGCCTAGCCAAAAAATGTACCCTGGCTTTCGCCACCCAAGAAAATTATTTTCCTGTGCACCTGTCGAGCAGAGCCACAGAAGTGATCCCCGGGGTGAATTTCCCATTTCCCATCCAATCATCAAGATTTTTCTTGAGTGTTAATGAGGAGCTCTGTTTGACATAAATAGGTAGTCTGTTCCAGAGTATGGGAAGTCTCTGGGACAGGAATCTATCCCTCCAGCATGTTCTGTTTATTGTGGTGACAAGGTTAAGGTTCCTAGAGCGGGTAGCTCAGAGGGATTGGGATTTCTTTAAGTGGAGCATGTCCAACAGCTCTGGGTTTGACATAGCTTTGTATGTTAGGCAAAGATCGTCCCTGAGTAGGCGATATGTGATGGAGTAAAGCTGTAGTTTTTTGAGACTGTCTGCATAGGGCATATGTTTGAGGCCAGTAATCCTCTTTGTGAGGTATTTCTGTGTTCTTTCCAGTTGTAGATGTCTTGTGAGGTACATACCAAAAGGGGCGGTTTACTCTATAATGGGTCTAATGAGTGATGAGTAGAGGGGAACAATGACCTCTTTTTTTCTGGATGAGAATCCTTTTGTGATGAGATGAGCCACGTAGAAGGATTTCCTGACCACTGTGGCGATGTGATTATCAAAGGAGAGGCTACTGTCCACCTGTGTCCCAAGGTCTCATCACGTTTTCGGCATTAAGTAGACTACCAGCTATGTGGTAGTTCATGGGTACAGAGTTTTTACCAAAGGGGATGACAATACACTTTTTGGCATTGAGCTTCAGGCCATGGCTTTGACGCCAGGTATCTGTCTCATTGAGGCCCTTTTGTAGTTTGTCCACATCATTAGGAGTTTCAATTATGGCTCCTAGTTTGCAGTCATCTGCAAACTTTGTTAGCCAAAGACCTTCTGTGTTGGCCTGCACTTCAGAGAAGTAGATACCAAACAGGAGAGGACCCAGGACTGAACCCTGTGGTACTCCACTTGTCACTGGTCTGATGCCGGATTTGGAATCCACTACTTTCTCAGTGTGGGTTCTGTCCGTGAGCCAGTTGGCAACCCATCTTGTGACATAGGGATTTATACCTAGTTTAGTGAGCTTATCTATAATTCCAGAGTGGGGGATGGTGTCGAAAACCTTGGCGAGATCTAGATAAGCTGTGTGAACCATTTTACCCTGATCTATGGCTTTCGTGACTGCTTCAAAGAAGTCAATCAGGTTTAGGAGACATGATCTGCCTTTTACAAATCCAAACTGTGTAGGGTCCAGAGTTTGGAGATTACCAATGTCTTTGTTTATGAGTTCCATGATGATACGTTCCATGGCCTTGCAGACCAAGCTCGTCAGGCTAATGGGGCGGTAGTTCCCGGGGTCCGTCATGGCTCCCCCTTTGTGGAGTGGGATAACTGTCGCGGTGTGCCATTCAGTGGGTACAAAGCCTGAGGTGAGGCTATGATTGAACATGGTACTTGGGTAGGGTGCCAGTTCATTCTGTAGTTCGTGTGGAACGCAGCCTGGGATATTGTCAGGTCCTATGGATGCTGTGTTCTTGGCTTTGGAGAGTGTGTTTTTTACCTGTGCAGCTGTGATTATAGGAACTTTGCATTCTTCAGGTATAGAGATGGGCCCTCTAGGGGGGTGAGGGGGGTAAAGTTAGCACTGAACCTGTCTGCTAGAATGTTGGCAATATCAGTTGGTTCTGTATATTTAGTGCCATTATGCTGTAACTCGGAGCAGATCTGAGTGTTCCCATTTAGATTCTTGACATAGCTATAGAATGCTTTGTGTTTGTCTTTAGTGTCAGTGGCAATTTTGTTTCTGTAACTAGCTTTGGAGGATTTTATGAGGGATCTCAGCTTCTTACTGAGGTTGACCAGGGAGTTCCTCCAGTCATGGGATTTTACGCTTTTTTGCAACAGTTTCTTTCTTCTGTTGTAGAGATTGTAATATCGAACATTTCCAGGATGGCTGGCAGAATGACCTCATCTGGTCACCTGACTTTAGGTTCTCACACTATTCCCCTTTCAAGGTTGAGACAGGGTGTTAGCACAGACATGAAAAGATGCGCATCTAAAGTTTTGTTAATGTTTAAAGCAGTGCCTAGGGCTTCTCTTTTTTACTGAGCTAATGAACAAAGGCTTCTTCTAGACATGCTATCTCCAGTCCTATTCAGGGCTGTGGGATACCACTTTAGTGGTTTAACAGCTCATTTACATTTCCCTTACTTTTTCTTAAACTAAGCTAGCTGGTTAACCTCTGCTCTCCCAGTGTTATCGGTTACAGTATATACTTTTAATCAGTTATTAAACCTGTATGTATATTTCCTTTCTGTCCAGCAGGACCCACTGATATATTTTTCAACACTAGCGACTTTACAAATACATTTTGATATTCAAATGGCATACAGTTCTAATACATTTGTAACAAAAGCATCTGTGCAAATCAATTTGGTATTCAAATGCCATACAGTTCTAATACATTTGTAACACAAGCATCTCATAAATCGACATTCTTTACAGAGCTCCAGCTGGCTATGCTGGCACTAGGCCCATACAATCACACCAATATTTCTCTTTTTGTAAAGATTGAGAAGGTTTTTAAGAAGCTTCAGATCTTACAGTCAATGGAGCCATGGAACCTTTTCATTTTGGGTTTTGCACTCACCATCGAACAGAAACTGACATTGTTCAGGTAGTTAATGATATCCTTATGAACAGAGACCAGCAGAACTATTCAGTACTGATCCTCCCAGATCTGCCTGAAGCATTTCATACTGTTGACCATGGTCACTTAAGTGGTTAAAATATTAATCAAGGTCTCTCTGCTCCTCTAAGATATTAGACTCATTTACTTATCTCTCAGACTGCTTCCAATTGGTCTATTCAAGCCCTAACACATCTATCGCACACACTGAAATGTGGAGTTCCACAAGGCTCAATCTTAGGCCCACTGCCAGTTACAACTGTATATGCTTCCATTGGTAGAACTTATTAGGGAGAGGGGGTTGGCATACAATAGTTATGCAGATGACACTCACATTTACCTCTCCTTCCCACAAAATGAAATGGTGAACATGCATTTCTTAACTGACCATCTTAAAGTCATTCACTTGCATCTTTCACAGAATCAGTTGAAACCAAACACCTCCAGAGGCTATGGCAGTTCATGCTACCTTAAGGGATTGCAGTGCCTTCTCACTTCCTTATTACATCTTGTATGGTGGAAGCAAGCTTGACTTTCCCAACAAAGTGCATAACCTAGGAGTAATTTTAGATCATAGACTGGCACTTCAGGATCAAGTGGCAGCTATCAGATGGGTAAACATACCAAAGATCAAGTCCTAAGCTGATCTCTCAGTTCATGCCTTAATATCTCCCATGCTGGAATGTAGCAATGGCCTTTACCCGAGACTCCAACATTGAACTTGACACTTTACAGTTCTTATACAACTCCACTACCAGGTTACTCACTAGTACTACTGGACACCCACGATTCTGAAATGAACTGAGCAAAACAGGAGCAATATCTAAACTATTTTTCTGCTGTTGGTGTATTTCTCCATACAGAAGTTGGATCCGCCTTGCGTGAAAGAGAGAACCTAAAAACCCAACTAGGGCACCACACTCAGCCACTCAGGGGCTGCTAGTGGTAATACAGGTGTGTCTTGAGAACTTTGGTGTTTGTCCTTTCATATTTCAGGCACACAATCTGTGGAACTTACTAGTCCCCAGGGCCGGCTCGTGCTATTGGGCTGCAGGACTGCAGCCCCCCAGCTGTAAACAAAGAAAAGAAAATCAAAGAAGAAAATACAAAAAAAACCCCGCAAGTCGCAGAACATCGTGCATGTGCACTTGCGGCATTTCCAGACTGCTGGTGAACCAGTCTGGAGTATGCTCACTAGAATCCAGATGGTCTCATTAAGAGCACGCAGAAGAACGATCCCAGAAGTCTATCTGACTGCGACGTCTGCAGGCTGGGTAGCACCCAGTTTGCTCTGCTCTCGCGGGAAGGGCTTGCTGTCACCGCAAGGCTTTGGATGAGTTTACGGACTTTGATGTAAGTAATACAAAGGGTGTGGATGTTACAACTTGTTTTACAGAATACATAGGGTGTGTGTGTGTGTGTGTGTGTGTGTGTGTGTGTGTGTGTAATGCCCCAAGTGCTATATGGTGGTGGGTAGAGAACAGGCTTGAACCCTGTACCTTAGGCCCAGGTGGCAAGAGCCTGAATTCCCTATCCACCATTTGTAAAAAATTTGCAGATTTTTCACTCATACTTGTTCTGTTCCTCAAAATCTGTGGTTTCTGTATTTTTGTGTCCTTACAAAGTCAGTAGTGCAGTGGTAGCATTGTTGCCTGACTGCTAAAATAAAATAGACTGCCAATCATTAGCGGACCGGAGTTCCGCTGTGGCAACCCCTAACCAGGAAAAGCCGAAAAGACAAACTTTTAGTGCAGAAAATGCATTTTGATGTAAAACCTGTTTTGTTAATTTTTAGATGAATTTGAGTTGTGATCAACAATTGCCCTTACTTTGGGCCTTTATCGTCCCTACCCTGTCATTTTTGGCTTTGTCCATAATTATGCACAGCCACCACTAGAACTTGCCAAAGTCTGTCATAGGCATTCCTGTGAACTACTGCAGTTAGTAAATGTTCCACATTTTGAAGACAGGCTCACACAGACTCTGCTGCACTTTGCTGTGAAGGAAAGGTTAGTTTGCGTTTTATTTGTTTTTTGTATTACTTTATTGCCTTTTTATATTTGATATATACTGTGGTTTGTTTTCTTTACCTTGTGTTTTACTTGTATTCTGCTTTTAACTACATATTAAAACTTCAAAAGAGACCACAGCTCTGTCTCTTGTGAGACCGGCAGAAATTGGAACTGATCAATTAAGGACTCCTACATAAGATATAAGAGGTCACTTAAGGTTAATCATTTGTGAACTGAAGGGGTGGAGCTAGGAACTAAACCTTCTATTTAAGGGGTAAAATAAAACATTTCGGAGCTTTACTAGAAAGGCTCTCACAGACTCTGCTACACTTTGCTGTGAAGGAAAGGTTAGTTTGCTTTTTATTTGTTGTATTTTGTATTACTTTATTGGGTACTTTTCTGTTAAACCCCTACCATGCGTTTTCGGTCCCACATCAGCATGACTGTAGTGTACTTTGAAATGTTGTTTTCTGCAGTGTTCGCAATACACTATCTATCTGGCTAGGCATTTACAGACTTCAATCCTCGTATCATCCCAGTGATTTGTCAGAAAAAAATTTTGCGAGTAACAGACCAAAAATGTGGGAAAGACTGGACATACTGCGAATATCTGGGCAGTTGATGTGTATTCAGAGAGGCTAGAATGAAAATTAAATTATCCTCATGCGAAGCTGAAAACCCAATACCGAATCTACCCAGTTTACCAACACAGTTGGTATCACTACACAGAAATAAAACTCCCAACAACGTAACAGCCCTTATTTCTTGAGTATCTTACTTAATATGCATGTTTAGATTAACCCATTACATTAAAACGGCAATAAAAGCTTCTAAACTTAATTGCAATTAAGGCAGGCAGCATTAATTGGGGAAAAACGCTAATTTGAAAACGTTGCCGATGTGAAAATATGTTGTAAATGTTTGTAATTGTAAATTACCATAAAGCATAATCCATCCCCTCTTTTTCAGAAGGGGCAGAATGAACAGTTGCTATGTCTTCACCCATGGTGCCCCTACCTCATATTTTTAAGGAGACACACACACGTCCATCACCCTGCACTGTAGGATACAAACATCGCTCATTTGCTTCAGTGGGTGTCCAACACCGCAGACACCAACAGGTTTTGCATTAGCATGTTTTTAGATTAAATGTGCAAGTTAAAAATGTGTCCCTGATCTGGGACCTTTTTATTGTTTTCCATTTGTCCTTACTTCTGGATATATGTAAACACACACCTATGTGGGACCGATAACGCGTGGTAGGGGTTTAATGGAAAAGTACCCTTTTTTGCCTTTTTATATTTGATATATACTGTGATTTGTTTTCTTTACCTTGTGTTTTACTTATATTCTGCTTTTAACTGCATATTAAAACTTCAAAAGAGACCACAGCTCTGTCTCTTGTGAGTCGGGCAGAAATTGTTCCCTGCTTACTGTCGTGTTCTTAAGTACCGCTGTCTTTCTAGTTGCCTGCCTCTTATGTTTGACCATATATCTCATTTCCTCTCTGCTTTCACTGGCTTGTGTGAGTAAGCACAAAATTATCATTTTGTGAAATCACTCCCTTTCAAGTATTTAAATTTATTGGACATCCTACTGTATTCCATAGTACCAGAATACAAAAGTGACCACCCCCTTTCAATCTATCTTGCAGTTTTAAAAATAGTGACTCTCCACTGAAACTTAACTTTTTAGACAGGTAAAACTTAAGTTACCTACTTTCACATCTAACTTATCTAGTGCACACTGCAGTGTTTAGGATAAACCATTTTTTTTTATCTTACCTTTAAGCATCCCTGTGACTAGCACTTGCTCTAATACCTGCTGGAAAGCACTAGGAAGCCTTAAACTGATACAAGCACTCAACTCTCCTTGTTAATAAGGAGAAATTAATCGTAGGAACTAAACAGCCTATAATTGCAAAGTACTTTGCTAAGGCAAGGGAAAACAGCTCCTGTACTTTACAAAAAAAGCACCAAACCAGGCATGTCCAAGGGTCAGCTTCTGGTGATTTCTCCTGTCCACCTGGTGAAGCTGGGCATACTGGGGCAATGCAGCAATTGCCTCGTGTACACAGACAACCCTCTCCTACCACCCAACACTACAACCTGTGAGAGATGCACTTACATAGCCAAACTGGAAGCAAAGCTCTCTCCACCCAAGACTGTTGAGTAGAAGGTTAACACCCGCACTACACCTCAAGCAACATATCGCCCTTCTAAACCCACACATAGCAACATTAAATCCACATATGCGGAGGCCCTTAACTGTAACCCGCCCAAGCAACAAGGACCTCCGAAGCTGAAAAGCAAACAACCACCATTCACAACCAAAGTGTCACATAGCTCACAACACCAGTGTGCCACCCAGCAGCAGCCCCTAAGGCAAGTCAATGTACCTAACACTTTAGTCATAGGTGACTCTATAGTCGGGCACACTGATGTCCCACTCACCAGGCTGAACAAGGAGAAAATTAGTCAGCTACCTGTCGGGTGCCAGAATCCGCCACATAACGCATGCACTCAAGTCACTCCACAACAAGTACAAATATGACTCTGTCATTGTCCATGTTGGAGTGAGTGACTTGAGACCTACCTCCCTGGACTACATAAAAAGAGACCTGGAAGTGCTCTTGGATCATGTGGCCCAGGCAGGTATGACCCTAGCCCTGAGTAGCATCCTGCCTTCACCCAGGATGATACCACAGTATAAGGACAAAATGACTTCAACAATTGGCTAAGCTGCTGGTGTTATTCAAAGGGGATCCAGTATCTGTCTGCCTGGGATGACATGATCGACCGACCACGATGCTTTGCCAGAGATGGTCTGCACCTGTCACCCCTGGGATTCAGGTTACTGGCTAAGGCTCTTGCCACCCCTATAGTGCCTTTTTTAGGCAAAGTTCAAAGGACAAAACCACCACCGTAACAGAAACAAGCATGCAAATTCTGAAGGTAATGCTACTCAATGCTAGAAGTCTAAACCTCAAAATGCACTCTCTCGAGGCACTCCTAAAAATGGAGGACATCGATATCTGTGCAGTAACTGGTTCAAGACTCGAGAGCACCCCTGCAGTACCAGGCTACAACTCCTACCACACTTTTCAGCCACCAAACCAGGACCGAAACACTAAAGATGGAGGAGTGTCCATATTCACCAAGGATATTTGCACCACCAGGCTAGTTGCCCAAAACAATGTGTGTGAAATTCTCCAGGTGCAACTAACACTAGGTAAGACTGCAATACAAATTGTAGCTTGCTACAGATCCCCCATCACACCCCAAGATTCTCACTACACCTTCCTAAACATACTGGAAAATATTAAGAAACAACCAAACACCCTAATACTAGGTGATTTCAACTACCCTGCCATTAATTGGAAAAACTACTCCTGTACCAACACCTTTGCCCAATGTTTTTTGGAATTCATAAATTCCAATGCCCTGGATCAACTAATCCATTGTCCCACCAGAGGCTCCAATATCCTAGACCTAGTCATTACGAACATGGGAAATAGATGCTCCACACCAGTGATCACCCCCTCATTGGTCAGGTCTGACCATAAGCAAATCACCCTTTACATCCACATCCCACCCCCACCACCCAGTAAGGAAACCTCCTTAAAAAACTTCTCCAAAGCCAACTTCATGCTACTGAAGTCAGAAGTGAAACTTCACAACACCCACGCAGACAGGATCTGGAAGTTCGACTGCAGAATCCTACACTAAGGCACTGTACGAGCACATCCACTCGTGCATGAATCGTGCCATCCCAAATAGAACCAAGATGCTCTTCTCCAAAAATAGGAAGCCAATCTGGTGGTCCCCTGCTATAAACAAACTATACAACAGAAGGAAGAAACTGTTGCAGAAAAGAGGAAAATCCCAGGATGCAAAAAACTCCCTCACCAGCCTCAGTAAGAAGCTGAGATCCCTCATAAAATCCTCAAAAGCTAGTTACGAAAATAAAATTGCCAAAGATTCCAAAGACAACCACAAGGCATTCTATAGTTATGTCAAGAATCTAAATGGCAATGCTCAGATCTGCTCTGAGCTACAACATACTGATCCAAAGGATATTGCCAATATCCTGGCAGATTTAGTGCCAACTTCACTCCCCTCTCACCCCCTAAAGGGCCCATCTCAATACCAAAAGATTGCCAAATTCCGATAATCACAGCCACACAGGTAGAAACAGCACTCTCCAAAACTAAGAATACAGCATCCATGGGACCAGATGACATCCCAGGCTGTGTACTACATGAACTACAAAATGAACTGGCACCCCACCCAAGTGTCATGTTTAATCATAGCCTCTCCTCAGGCTTCGTGCCCACTGAGTGGCGCACAAATACAGTTATCCCGCTCCACAAGGGAGGATCCACCTTGGATCCCGGGAACTACCATCCCATCAGTCTGACAAGCCTGATCTGCAAGGGCATGGAACGCATTATCATGGAACTTATAAACAAAGACAATGGCAACCTCCAGACACCGGGCCCCACCTAGTTTGGGTTTGTGAAGGGCCGATCTTGTCTCCTGAATCTGATTGACTTCGAATCAGTCTCCAGAGCTGTGGACGAGGGTAAGGAGGTCCACACAGCCTATCTGGACCTCGCCAAGGCCTTCGACACCATCCCCCACTCTGGAATCATAGATAAACTTACTAAGCTGGGCATAAATCCGTATGTCACTCGATGGGTTGCCAACTGGCTTACTGACAGAACCCAGACTATAAAAGTAGCTGATTCCAAATCCAGCTCTAGGCAAGTGACAAGTGGAGTACCTCAGGGTTCAGTCCTGGGACCACTCTTGTTTGGCATCTACTTCTCTGAAGTACAGGCCAACAGTAAGGGACTCTGGCTAACAAAGTTTGCAGATGACTGCAAACTGGGAGCCATTATTGAATCCCCAAATGATGTGGGTATTCTACAAAAGGGCCTTACAGAAACAGATGCCTGGTGACAGAGTCATGGGCTCAAGCTTAATGCCAAGAAATGTATAGTCATCCCCTTTGGAAAAAAAACATGTACCCATGAACTACCACATAGGTGGCAGGACACTAAACATCGAAAGTGTGATGAGAGACGTAGGGACACAAGTGAACAGTGGTCTCACTTTCGATAACCACATTGCCACAACAGTCAGGAAATCCTTCAACGTGGCACACCTCATCACTAAGGGCTTTTCATCCAGAAAAAAGGAGGTCATTGTCCCACTGTACTCACCCCTCATTAGACCCTTTGTAGTGTATAATGCCCCATTTGGTATGTACCTCACAAGACATCTGCAACAGCTGGAAAGGCCACAGAAATACCTCACTAAAAGAATCACAGGCCTAAAGCAGATGCCATATGCTGACAGTCTAAAAAAAACTCCAGCTATACTCTGTGGCATATCGTCTGCTCAGAGGCGATCTCTGCTTGACATACAAGGCCATGTCAAACCCTGAGCTGTTGGACATGCTCCACTTAAAGAAATCCCAATCCCTCAGAGCCACACGCTCCAGGGATCTAAACCTTATCACAATGAACAAAACATGCTGGAGGGATAGGTTCCTGACCCAGAGACTCCCCATACTCTGGAATAGACTCCCCATACATATCAAGCAGAGTACCTCATTGGCCCTCTTCAAAAGGAACCTTGATTGGATGGGAGATGGGAAATTCACCCCGGGGATCATGTCAGTCACCCTGCTAGACAGGGGCCCAGAGAAGTAAATATTGTGGGAAAAAATTTCCAGGGAATTGTTATGGCTAGGCTTGCATAGGCCTTAGGGCCGATAGCCTAGTACCAACCTATGAACCTAAATTCACCCGGGGGATCACGTCAGTCGCCCTACTTGACAGGGGTCCAGGGAAGTAAATAGTGTGGGAAGAAATAACCAGGGAATTGTTATGGGCTAGGCTTGTATAGGCCCTAGGGTCGATAGCCTAATACCAAACTATGAACAACAGTGGTAAAACTACGCAAAATAAAAATACTACACATGTGGGTAGAGAACACAAATTGCAAGAAGGCTTACTGGATATCACAGAATGGTTAGTGTCATACTTGCAAAAAAAAATTGCTTATAAAATGTTTTGAATTAATATGATTCTGAATTTACCATGGACATGTCAGTTAAAAAGGGTGTATGTTAACATTGTAGCTGACTGAGAGTCTTATTTTGTGAATATTGATTAGCAACTAGTTACCCCAGTGTGTGGAAATACTTCATTAGTCAACTTGTCAATCAAGGTTAATTTATGCTTAACTTAATTGATTTGCATATATTAATCACATTAGGAGAACCCAAAACTGCACAAACTGATTGGGAAGAATAGTGTTCTGCACTTGTGCCCACTTACTGCTTAGCGTCATCTTTAAACATGTGTTACTTGTTGCTGTTTAGCTACAGTTGTCACTCACTTCTCAGTAAATTAAGATAAGCGGAGTTATTTTTATCTTTAACCAGGTAAGCCCACTGGGCAAAGCATCTCTTTTCAAGGGTGACTTGGGAGCACTGTCTGGTTAACTGACTTGTTCAGAGTTGCACAGTACACAAATGGAGGTAAAAGGAATCAGACTGTATACCCTTCAGTGCAGCAATTAGCTGCTTTAACATCTCAGTGCCTTAGTTCTTTGTGCTAGCTGCTAGACCGTTGTATATTTGCAATAGCGTGAGGTTTTAACGTGCAAATAAAGCAAGTGCTGTACTGACGACTCTGAGTGGAGGAAGCAAGATGTTAAACGGAACTAAAGATTAAGTACTTGGGCTGAGTGGTATCAGTTACTTGAAATTTTTCTGATCTAAGGGTGAGCAGGTGGGTGGTAATGAAGTCCACATAGCTGGAGTAAATATGCTGAAAGCTGTCTCAGTGGTCTAGAATATGAATAAGACACTGCATGAGGTGGTAACATCATATTGGTAGGCAGGAGGTAGGTTGTAATGTGTGGCAAATTGAAACATTATACAGGAGAGAGGTTTGAGGTTTATGAAGAGCAGTTCTGGAGAAGAAAAAAGGTCTCTTAGTGACAGGAAGCTTATTTTGAGATAGTAAGAGAACACACTAAGGATGGCAATCACAGATGTCAATGAATTGATATGTTTGTTTAGTGTCCTTCGGAGTAAGAATTGTGGGAATTCCTTAGTGCTACTAAAAAAAATAACAATCATATTTTGATGTAAGGATGTTTTTGGCAGTTAATTCCTGTCTTGGGAATGAGGATGTTGGCTAATGCAATTTCTTGTAGAAAATTAGAGTTCATGGTAACTGTGGCAGTGATTGGGTAAGGAGAGACCAACTAGCCTTGGAGTTCAGAAATGAAGAGGATTGAGGTGGAAGATAAACACTGGAGAGGGAAGTGGAATGAAGTGATTAACTTATTGCTTTAATTTATTTGTTTTCCTGTCAAAGTGGTCTTATTTGAGCCAGTAATAAGGCTGGAATATTTGCTGTTAGCTTGTCCGGAAAGCTTTTCACTCTTAATCCAGAAGAATTTGAGGTATTCTGTGTGAGAATGTTGGGATTTAGGACAATTTTGTTGTGGTTTCATGTGTTAGGTATTCATGTTGTGCTAATAGTGAGTTATTGGTTGCTTTCAAGAGATGCCAAGATTTCTTTCATGTTTATTTAGTGAACCAAGGGAAGTGAGTACCACAGATCTTCCTCTCTGTTGCTGGGAATGCCAAGTCTCCTCTCCAAAAGAGGAAGGAGTGCAAAGAGAATGCTCTGTAAAATGAGAATGTAAAGTGAAAATGATCTAGAGGGGGTTGAGTGAATGGATTCAAAATTATATCTTTCAGATGTGTTAGTACGAGATTAAAGATTGTTGGAGAGTGAAAAGGATTGGTGAAAGTGAGATGATTAATGAACTAGGAAAACTTTTAATAGGGTGGTGAGTTGAGTTAGCTTGTACGAGGCCCTGCCAATTAAAGTAAAGTTTTCCAGAACTATGAAATCACATTATGTGAAGTATTGAACTACATTTCTAAGGAATTAAAATGTTGAGGAGGAGAGGGGTGGTGGCCTCTTATATTTACAAAAGGACAGATGTGCAGAGATTTTGAACTTAGGACTTCAGCAGACAGTTTAAATCTATACGGAAGCCTCTTCAGATGAATTCCAACTTAGAAAAGAAATGTAAAGACCATGGGAAAATACCATCCAGGTCATCTTCCAAAGCCACACCATTCCTGTTAAAAAGATTTAATTGGCACCGACTTTCTCAGGAATACAAGGAGTTGAAATTGAGGAAATCTAGTTCAGGAGCATCTCGGTAAGATATAGCTGGTGTTGAAAAGGAATATCCAAGAAAAAAAAACATTGTTCATGCTCTAAAATGTATGATATACTGCTAACTAAACTTCTTTCCTTCAGGCTTCACAATGCCTTACATGTATGGTTAGCCCATTCCATGCACAGTCCTCCTTTCTCAGTGAACTTTAATTGGGAGATGATGGTGAATGCATTGGTTAAGGTCCGATAGATATGAGTGGCTTCTTTCCCTTTTGGTTCCAGGGCAGCTATAGATTCCTATCCCTGCCTTCCATCCTGTCACCTCTTCAATGGGTCCACATTCAACACTGGTAGATCTTGTGGCCACTGATGCCTCTAGTGCCCATGTCTGTTTTGCTCGTCAGCTCTGTCATTGAAACCATTGATGCTGTTAACATTGTTACCACGCTTTTCTACGACCTGCTGTTTCAAAATCGGCACAGATAATAATTCTGACATCCTCAGGCATGCCAGCATTTTAATTTTGGGGCCTAAAGCCAGATGCTGCAACATCTACATTAATTCTGTTTTGCACTGATGTCTGATCAGAGCTTTGTCACAGATGATGTCCTGAGCAGCCCAGGACATGGTTAGTAGGATGCCTAGATGCCAGTTAATGCAAATGAACAAAGCCTTATTGCAGGACCTTTAAGTTGGCCAAACAATCAATGGAGCTTACATTGGAAATTACCTTGGCCAAGGACTTTCATGGTTCTGAGTCCTTAGCCCTTGCATCTTCTCACCAAAGAGACAGAAGAACAGCAAATCAATAGTGGGGTAGATACTATGTGTTTGGACCAAGTTTTTTTCCCATCCTCTCTGTTCCACTCAAAGTACCAAGAAAAGAAGTACCTGCGGAGGAGTCCCCACTCAAGACACAGGGCTAATAGAGAGCATTTCATACCTTCCGTCCTGATGACATCAAATTCAGTGAAATCCTAGATTTGATGAGAAACAGGAATTCCTGCACTGTATGGTTCCATGTCTTCATCAGAAATACTGTAGGATGCCTTTAGCTGTCCACTGTCATGTCACTTGGTCATGCAAGGGGTATGAACAGCCAGATAACGATGATGATGCTTCATTCCCAGGAGACCTGACAAAATCGCCCCTCCTGTTATGGACTAGGAATGTTGGGTGACTGGCCAACTCTGTAGGTGTAGCCGTCTACAGCTGCAAAAGGATAACCCACTGATCAGAGTTCATTTATTCCATTGGCCTGGCAAGGAGTCCAAGATGAATGATAATTTTGTGAGGTTCATTTGTTTCATCAACTTTTTGAATTTATAGTATTAAACTGTTCTAATATGATCCATTTTCAATGTGATTTGGTTGAGATGTCCCACACATTGCAGAAGTTGATGCACTACATTCTCTGAGAATAAAGTTGGACGTCAGACATCAGCAATGTTTGTGATATTTAATTTCACATTCTAGTAACACACTGCATTCAGTGGAGCAGCAAGGACAGTCAAAGCAGGCATTATTAATCATAGGCATACCTTAGTTTTGCTGAGAAGTTCAAAGCTACCTTTATCTGTAGCAGCCTGTTTAGTTCAAAGGTGAAAGAGACTCTGGGCCAGAGTGAGCAAGGTGAGACTCATGACTGTTGGTGTCAAGTTTTCCACTCTACAGCAAGCCAATTGCAGAGCTCAAAAGTTCTGGTTTAAGAAGAGCCCTACAGCAAGGATTCCACCAGTGTAATGATAGAAGTCTACGCTGTTAGTGGTTTTCATACCATCTCCCACAAAGTGAGGCAGAAGTAATCAGTAAAACCCAAGATTTTCCCTTTTAGACATCCCACCTCATCATACACCCATCCCGGATCAGACCCAGTAACACTTGGATCTGATGTCCTTTTCATTCCTCCTCACTGATGGGTCTCTGATCCAATATCTGATCTGACTTGGACACTTTCCAAGGCTTAGGATCGGAGTTTTGAGCTCCTCCTCCTACTCATAATGCACCATACCTTCCTGAACTCCCCAGATCTTGTTTTCTAAACTTTGCATCCAGACATGGTTATAGTCTTGAACTAGTGGTATTGGTGTTTTTCAGTCAGATAAGTGAGAAATTCTTGTTTACAGATGTTAGTGGCTAATTATCTTATTGTTAGATTTTCCTGTTTTCATCTCCCTCCATATAGTTGATGAAGCATCAGGGACTTTAGACTTCCCTTTCTTCTGCTGCTGCTTCTTTCCTCTTTCGTGCCATTGGCGGTTTCCAAAAAAAAAATTCTTTCTAGTTAGTTTATTGCCAAGGGTTACTTTGTGTTTGGTTTCCATAGCTGTTATTCTTTCATTAAATGGCTTCTAGTTTTATTACCTGCATGTGTTAGTGTGTTGTAGTGTGTTACTGGGTTCAAGAGATGCACTTCTTGTGGGCACAACATCCCTAATTTGAATGCTCACAAGAAGTGCATCTATTGCTTAGGCCCAGAACATTTAGATGTGGAGTGTGTTGTGTGCAGTGTTCAATCCCAGAATGTTAGCTGACTACAGAAACAAGTTCATTTTAAAGGGCTTGTTGCCTGTGTCCTCTTCTGTGGCTCAATCCCCCTTCCCTTAAGCATGCTGGCTTGAAATGCTCCCCCTCACCTTCCTGTAGGGAGTCAGAACATGGCAGGAAAAGGCTAAGGTCTTTGATCCATCGACATCTGATCCGAGCACCACCTGTAAATCTTTGGATTTTAACACTTCTTCGGATCAGTCTATTTCAGCTCCTAAGTTCTCGAGGCAAGCATCTGATCTGAAAGCTCTGTCTGATCCATCTTCCTCATCTCTGAACACATCTAATAGCCCATGCCCAGCACCTCCTCCTCGGATCACAGGGCTTTGGGGTCCGGTGGTTAGGAGCCTGACATTTGACTGTCCAGGTGGAACTGGTATCCCCAGCTCTTCCCTCAAAGGTCCTTCAAACCCCTACCAAGTCAAGGCATGCATCCTCTGCTTCTTCCAGGTCTTCTGAAGCTTGACTGAGGCCAACATGGACAGGATGATGCAGAAGTTCCTTAGGGTGCAGATCCAGATGGGGGTATTGTCATCTCTGTCCCATCATTGATCTGGGAGTGCTCCTCCTCCTTCCATACACACTTTTCTGATCTGACCCCTGGTTTTGGAATCCCAGGAGCCTGGGTACCCAAGAGAGTCTGTCTGATCCAAGGAAGCTTCCTCCCTTAACTGACTGCATCTGTGACCAGCACTGCTCTGTTTGTCGGATCAGAGTGGGTCCTGGATCAAGGATGTTGGTGCCTACTCCAGGGGGTTGACTTCAGCTCCTACATTGTTGGATCTGTTGCTTTCTCTTGAAGATTTGGCTTTCTGCAGCTTGTCTGGTTCTGTCAGGAGGCCTCGGATCAGTAGGTGGTTTTGCTCCTTCCCCTCTGGTAACTGGTTCTGATGGAGACAGGGACCTTCCCTCGGCCCATCGGCCTTCCAGGTTGCAGAAATGGCTTTCTCTAGGTTGAGAGCCATCTCCTCACACCCAGGATATACCCCTTCATTGGATCTGAGCACTGAGCCCATCTTTCCTGTCCTAAGTTACCCTGTCCTGAGAAACCTCCAGACTACTTCCCCTCAGGGTGTTCCACCGTGTTCCGATACCCTCCCGGAACACCCCATAGAGGAGGTACCTCAAAATAAAGTGTAAAAGGAGGCACATAGACTCCCCTATGGAGTACCTCGCAGAGAACACAGATTTTGATGACTGAGAAGGATCTCCCCGATCACCACTTGAGGACATCTCCTTTGGAGACCACCTAGAACTCCTCCGTCAAAGGTGGATGGCCTGCTTAACCTCTTTCTTCTGAGGAATCTCTGTTCCTGGAGGCTTTCAGGATGGGCCTGTCTACCCTCCTGGGTGACTCCCCTGGCAGATGACCTGATTAACATAGTCTCCTGCCGGACCTGGAAAGAATCAGACATGGTGGAGCCTATCCCAGAGTACCGTGATAGGTTCCTGAGTCTACCATTGGATCATATGCATTGGATTAAAAGCATTCCCATAGATGCCATTGTCAATGCAGCAGCCACTAAGAAGGAGCTAGCAGAGCAGAGCTCCACTGTTCATCTGCCTAACAAGGAGTCTAGAGTGTTGGACAGACATGGAAAGTGCGTTTATGCCTCTGCTACTTTCTCACTGAGGTCATTGAACTACTTGTACACATCACCCATCTGCAGAGAGACACGGTTAAGGAATTAACATTTTGGAGGAGGACCTGAAAAAGGTTTCTCCCCAGCTGGCTACTTTTCCTCTCAAATTCCTCAAGTTTGATTTTGCACGCTGCAGAAGGCACCTCACAAGCAGCCGGTACAGGCATAGCCATCAGGAGATATGCCTGGATGTGGCTTTGTGACTTTGTGGAATGCTTCAAGGTGTCATTCATCCAAAGCCCCCTTTGATGGGTCCTCCTTGTTTGGACTTTCTGTGAAAGATGCACTAACTCACAGTAAGCAAGAAGGAAGGACCTTGTCTGCCTTGGGAATCAAGTTTTCTACTCCTCAGAGGACCGTCTCCAGGAACCATTCAGGAGGTAAGAAAACTTGATTCAGGAAGTCGCAAGGCTCTTTTCAGGACCTGCGCAGGGATACTTCCTCCAGAGGTGGGGGGGGGGGGCACAGAATCAGGGCTGCAGGGAACACTTCCCTGATATGCCCTTCCAAGGCTCCTGAAGCACTGCCAGAATGTACATCTCTGGCGGCAGTTTGGGGTCACCTATCCCTGCACTTGGATGCCTGCAGAAGTATAACAAACAATTTCTGGGTGCTAAACATTATATCCAGAGGCTATTATTTTCCCTTTTCCCAAGCTCCTCAAGGTCCAAGGAGGAGATTCCCCAACATTTTAGCCAGTCAGAGGCGCACTACCAGAAGTTCAAAAACTTCTACAAAAAGTCATCCAAGAGATCCTGACCAAACAGAGGATGCAAAAAAGACAGGAGATCTGAGACCTATCCTGGATCTCGGCAACTTGAATAATTTCATCAAGAAGTCAAAGTTCCAAATGGTTATGGTTCAGTCCATCCCACCACTGTTACTCAAGGATGATTGAATGTGCTCTTTGATCTTCAGGACGTGTACTATCCTATCAAGATCGACAGGTGCTCCAGAAGTTATTTGCACTTTCATCTGGGAGCCCGTCATTATCAGTTCAGGGAGCTGACTTTTGGACTCACCACAGCTCCCCGGGTGTTTACCAAATGTTTGGCAGTCATAGCTGCCTTACCTGAGGCTAAAGGCATTCCAGGTGTTTCCATATCTAGATGATTGGCTCCTTACTGCACCAACAAGGCATCTTCTGATACAATCAAGGGACTATCTAGTGAGAGTCTTCAACCACCTGGACATTACTATAAACCTAGCAAAAGCTAACTTGACACCTGTTCAAAGCTTAGAGTTCATAGGAATGCAACTGAATTCAACGACATAAATGGCCTCCTTGCCAAAACGCAGCATTTTGTCTTGGAGACATGTTCAACATGTATTAGATCACCCACGACCACCATCCAATTTGGTTTTAGTGGCTGTAGGGTCAGTGGCAGCTGCTATTGTGCTAGTCCCCTAAGAGAGGTTCTTTGAGAGTTCTCCAGTGAACTATAGCAGTTCAATGGTCCCTTCTTTGTCACCCACTGTCTGCTGCCATAAAACTCTCAGATCTGCAGGAATCATCTACATTGGTGGCTGGAATTGCACTGCCTTTCTCTCGGCAGACCTTTCTCTCTTCCCCCCGCCATAGCTATGGTGACCATGGATGCTTTCCAGTCTGTGTTGGGGAGGCATTTCCTAGGGAAGATGGTCCAAGCCATGTGGTCATCTGCCAAGAACCAAACTGCATATCAATGTCCTAGAGATGAAAGCAGTTCTCCTTACATTGCCAGCCTTCCAGGAAATTCTCCCTCTGGGGATGATTGCGATTCACTCAGACAACATGTCAATAGTGTGGTACATCAGCAAACAAGGAGGAACCTGTTATGCAGGGTTGCCATGAGAGTTTGGGAATGGGCAGTATCCTCAGACCATTTCCTGATTGCAACACACATTTCGGGGGTAACTGACATTTTAGCAGACAGACTCAGCAGGTCAGTTTTGACCCCTCATTAGTGGTCCCTCAAACAGTCAGTAGTGTACAAGATATTCACCAGTCGGGGCCAACCTTGTTGTGACCTCTTTGCCTCTCTCCCTAAAGTACAAGTGTTTTGCTCTGACCCCTCTGGGGGGAGTCACCAAGGGATGCTGTAGTCCATGATTGGCCCCCAGGTCTCCTTTATGCTTACCCCCATTGCCGTTGATCCCAAAAGTTCTACAGAAAACCAGCACATAAAGAGTTCCTTAATCCCTGGCCTCGCCGGGTGTGGTTGCCCTTTCTTTGGTCTCACCTGAAACATCTGTCTTGGATTCTGGATCCCATACAAGATCTTGTATTACACTTCAAAGAACGATTCCTGATCTTCATGCCCTCAAGCTGGCTGCATGGTTTCGCCACTTCCAGTAATTGTAAGAAGTTCCAGCCTCGGCCCCTCCGTAGATGACATTATCCTGGCCTCTGAGAGCTTCCACTAAAAAGACCTACAATAACAAGTGGAAAAAAATTTCTATTTGGGTGTCAAAGGAAAATATTGATCCTTTCTCAGTATCTACAGCATCTATTCTCCTTTTTCTTACCACTGTTTTCAAGAAGGAACTAGGTTCTTCATCATCAAACTCCAACTGCCATATCTAATTTTCATGCTGGGAAGAGAAATTCATCCCTTTTTTCTTCCAAACTATGTAAGGCTTTCACGAAGGGAGTTTTTTCATCTTAGACCTCCAATAAAAGATCCTTGTCCCTCGTGGGATCTCACGGTGGTACTGCAAGGCCTTACCCAGAAGCCATTTGAACCGGCAAAGTCGCGTGACATAAAATTTCTTTCTTGAAAAACTATCTTAATAGCTATTACTTCTGCTAAGAGAATATTGGAACTCCAAGCTTTGACATCCAAACCTCCTTGCATCATTTTTTATAAAGATAAAATATCCTTAAGAAAAAATACCTCCTTTCATGCCTAGCGTGGTTATGGGGTCCAACATTAACCAGTCAGTTCAGTTGCAAGTTTTCTTTCCCAACTTTTTGAACAAAGATGAATACCTTTTACATCTCCTGGATGTTCACAATTATGTTTCTACCTCCACAGAACAAAGAATCATAGGAAGTCTGATCAGCTGTTTGTCTCCTCTCAACAAGCTGGTCAGCACAGGCAGTTTCGAAAATCACTTTAGCTAAACAGATAACAGACCTGCATTTCATTTGTTTAGTAAGATGAAAGGCAAATAAGTACAATGTCAAACACAAAGAAAAGCAAAAAGCCACGTGATGTACCGAGATTTCTTCAGATGAAGTCCTTTGGATGAAAAGCAGTTAAACTTGTGCTATGCTTAAATTGCTCACATTCATTCCTTCCTGTTTCAGCACAGCAAGTGGCTTTTTGCTTTTTTCATTCATTTACTCTGACTATACTCTGTATAGACTTGCCCCGATCTCCCAAGGCTCATTCCACTAGTGCTATGGCTACCTCATCCACTTTCTCTTCCAGAGCCTCAATTGATGATGTTTGTGCTGTAGCCACTTGGTATAAGACTCGTATCTTTGCACATTATAAGTTGGATATTGTTTCTAGGAGCGGGGCATCCTTTGGCTCGATTGTGGTCCGGCACATCCTTCCTTAGGGTCACACAGGGGGTGAGTAGCTGGGGAATCTGACATTAATGAGGAGGAATAAAAAGGACAACATCAGATTGAAAAGTTATGTACTTACCATAACTAGCTATCTGTGTTGTCCATTTTCATTCCTTCTCACGTCCCTCTCCTCTGTCCCCAGTCTGGTGCCTTTGTGAAGTGCTTGGAAGAATTCCTGTCCTATAGGTTCCCAGTTTGAGTATCAGATCCTTCTTTCTCTGTAGTTGTAGCAACCTCTTTTAGTTATAGGACAGCAAACTTGATCTGGGAAGTTGAGAAAGGTTTGGTGCATTAGGGGTAGAGGGAGGAGCTCAAGACTTTGATCCTAAGTCTTGGAAAGTGGCCTAGTCAGATCCGATATTGGATCTGAGACCCATTAGTGTGGAGGAATGAAAATGGAAAAAGGATACCTAAATATGGTTCGTACATAAATTTTCATTAATATCAATCCCTTTCCTTTTAACAAGGATGGTAAGACTTTTTTATTGCTGACAACAGAGCTAGTTAAGTTTTTATATTAAATTTGTACATACCGCATCAGCACTGATCGTTTTCAGGGAACCAACATAAATAGCATGCATGCGTATGATAATTTCAGCTTGATCAAAGTAATGGCACACTGGTAAATGAATGTCCAATAAAAAACAAGTAGTACGGGAATAACTACTTGTATTATGCTATTCAACATGTGCATTCACTATTTAATATGCATCAGTCTTTGGTTAGCATCAAAATGTTAAGGATAATAAAAACAATAGGTGTGGACCTCTTGGATTTTCGATCCTGAGTGATGCCTGCCCAGAGGGAAGGAATAACCAATTTTACAAAGCCTTTCACTCTTGATCCTAAACGGTGAACCGATTTCCACGTGTAGTCGGTGGTGGAGCTAGCTCTAAAAAGAGCTGTTTTAGCTCTGTGGGCAGCTGGAGCTCTATATAGAGCTGTTGCAGATCTCTATGAGCTCTGAGAAGAGCTGTTTTGTGTTTAGAATGCCCTTTCGGGCAGATGCGGTAGTTCTAAAAAGAACTGTTTTGTTTGGCTCACCGAAGCTGTGTATGTGCCTCCGGCTGGTCTTACCGAAGCTGATACAGATTTCTGTGAGCTCTGAGAAGGGCCGATTTGTGTTTTGAATGCCCGTTCGGGTATTGGTGGTAGCTCTAATAAGAACTTTTTTGTTTTATTCTTCAATGTGTCTCCGGGAATATTAAGGATAGGAAAACTTTTTATAGATTTTGGGAAAATTTGTGCTTCTGCAATACTTTTGTTGAATTCCCAAATTTTAAGGTAGTTTACTAAAGTTTATGCTTGCCTCTTTTCTGTGTATAAAGTGGCTACTCACTGTGAAATGTGCTTATAATTCTGCTGATGCTATTTACAGGGCAGCTGGCATGGGAACTATTATGAGGTTTGCTTGGTTGTGCTCTCAAGAAGATATAGAAAAATGACATTTTGAACTCTCCTGTGGACAGAGCATTAGGTTTTTGGGCCATCTGCTGCAGACACCCTTAAAGTGTAATGTGAGAAGTAAGTTGATTCAAGGGCTCTGATTTTTTTTTTTCAATCTTACTTCTCAAAGTTTGAAGTTTGCCAAGGGATTTAATACTACCCTACAACTTTAAATAAACAAAGTAAACTCAGTGAGCTGATGATAAGCAAACATTTAAAAAAGCAATTGTGGGGGGGCTACAAAAAGGAGGAATCCACAGAACAAAGGACAATCTAAGTCAATCTAAGTCTGAATTGACCATCTACAGGACTTCCCTCTCAATATATCTGGTCATACCCTTAATCCTTCCAGAAAGTCTGAAATTCTATTTCTCTCATTTTTCTGGTGATCTTCATAGGTAGATACTAGGCTATCTGCCCAAGGGCCTAAGTAAGCCTAGCCAACAAGGTTCCCCGGCTTACGCCACCCAAGAAAGTTAATTTCCTGTGCCCTTGTCGAGCAGAGCCACAGAAGTGATCCCCGGGGTGTATTACCTATTTCCCGTCCATTTAAGATTTTCTTGAAGAGTGCTAATGAGGAACTTTACTTGATGTAGATTGGTAGCTTGTTCCAGAGTATAGGAAGTCTCGGGGACAGGAATCTATCCCTCCAGCATATTCTGTTTATTGTGGTGACAAGATTTAGGTCCCTAGCGCATGTAGCTCGGAGGGATTTGGATTTCTTAAGGTGTAGCATGTCCGACAGCTCTGGGTTTAACATCGCTTTTATATGTTGGGCAAAGATCTCCACGGAGTAGATGATATGCTACAGAGTAAAGCTGGAGTTTTTGAGACACTCAGTGTAGGACATCTGAGGTCAGTAATCCTCTGTGAGGTACTTTTGTGGCCTTTCCAGCTGCTGCAGATGTCTTGTGAAGTACATTCCAAAAGGGGCGTTGTACTCTATAATGGGTCTAATGAGTGCCAAGTAGAGGGGAACAATTACCTCTTTTTTTTCCTGGATGAGAACCCTTTTGTGATGGTGTGCCACATAGAAGGATTTTGATTTAAAAGATGCATAGCAACCCATTCCTTTAGATTCAGATTTCAAACTTTTCATAAGGTTTTCTCTGTCCAGATAATATTCGTTCTCTGCATTACCCTTTGTCTAACCACTGCACCAAAGGTGTTCACAACGTGTCTAGCTCCTCTGATAGCCTTCTGTAGATTGCAAGGTGTTTGTATTTTCCTTATTTAAAACAGCTTGCTTATCTTTGTGAAGTCTGTTTCAAGATGTCTGGAAATCTCTCCTCAGGGTAAGGGATCTCCTACATAGACTGGAGTTCCTGGAGAACATACAAAAATCTTTGTCTGATTCCTTCTCAGAGGATTGTTTTCCTAGGGTGTCAGGAAAATAGATTTGTATCTAGATCTATTCCTGAGTTTTTTGACTCAGACTGCTGTTTCTGCCAGAGAAGTTCTCAATATTATGGGTCTCATGGCATCTGTGATTCTCAATGATACCTTTTGCAAAACTCTGTGAGAAATCAAATGATACCTGAAATTTGTGTGGTCCCAGTATAAACATCCCCTGACATTTCAGATCCCAGTTTTGGGGTTATTTTGTCAAAATCCAGGTCTACCATTTTCCCTCCCAGCTCAAGCACAGCTGATCACATCAGATGTTTCAGACTTTGCTTGGGTTGCCATGTCAGTGAAGATAAAACTGCAGGGTCTTTAGGACAGAAAAGACAGACCAAAACACACAAACATTAAAAGAGATGTTTGCAGTATAAATGCTCTTAACTCTGTCAATCTCTGTCCCCCAGGATCTCTACATTTGTTTGCAGACAGCACCACTGTGATGGAGTAGATAAGCAAGCAGAGGGGAACCAGATCTCACCCTCTATGCAGACCAGCTATGGTAGCCTGGGGATATAGCTTTTCAATGTAATTTCACTTTACAGATGTCTTGCATACCATCAGAACAAAATTCTGTGTCCAACAAGCTGAACAGGGCCAGGATGGACCCTTACAAATGGAAATTAAATAAGGGGATCTTTTAAGTTCATAGGTGAATACTAGGCTAACAACTCCAGGGGACTTTTTAAATCTAGGTATGCTTCCCAAATGTATCTGACAAGTTTTGATACCCTAGGGTTATTTTAAGGGGTATCTGTAGACTTGCGCATTGGTGGTCAAGCATTTACAGACTCTACTAAAGACATAGCTGTCAGATTAGGGGTAAATTTCTGATTCCCCATCCACTTGTCCAAGTTTGCTTGAATTAGGTTAAGGAAGAACTCTGCTTCACATGGATAGGAAGCCTGTTCGGAGAAGGAGTAGTGTCTGAAACATACCTGTGAGGGTTAGGTTTTAGATCATATAATTATGATTGTTTTGCAAATGTGCAACAGGTCTATCAAAGTGGGATCAGAGGTTGCTTTATAGACCAGGTATAGATTACCTCTCAAGTTTGTAGGAGACAAAGTTCAGGGAGAAGAGTTTTTAATAGTCTGTGTAGGACATGTTTATTCCCTGTATTTTTTGTGAGGAACCTTTGTGGATGCTACAGTTGTTGCATATGTCTGGTTAGGTACATACTGGAAGGGGGTGTTGTACTCTGATTGGTCTGTTGAGGGAAGTGTACAGCAGAACAATTACATCCTTGGACCTAGATGCCATATCCCTGCAACAACATAGAATGATTTCCTTACTACTGTTGACACATGATGGTTAAAGGCCAGGTTACTGACTACATACAGTCCCAAATCCCTGACAACTGGGTCAACTCTTAGGTGTGTATTATCAGTGTGATAGCTTCCAAGGGTAGCAGCCTTCCCAAATTTTACTATTATACATTTATTAGCATTGAGTTTTAGATTGTGGCTCTTGCACCAATTATTAGTCTGTCAGGATGCCTTGGAGGGTATTTGTGTCTTTCGGGAATTCTGTAATTGCACCTAGTTTGCAGCTGTTTGCAAACCTGATCAGCTAAAGGCCCTTAACGTTGGCCTTGACTTCATAGAAGTAGATGCCGAAAAGGAGTGGCCCCAATACCAAGCCTCAAGGGACTCTGCTAATGATTGGTCTCTTTGTGAAGGTAGACTCTCCTATGCTAACTTCTTGGGACCCATCTGTGTGACAGCTCCCTTATCCAGTGGGTGACATAGGGTTTGTACCTAATTTTGAGAGTTCTTCTGCAATGTCTGTGTGGGGTATTTGGCTGCTTTGGCCAGGTCAGTGTAAGCAGTATGCACAGTTTTTCCTTTATTCATTGTTTTGGTGGCCTTGATGTTCACCACATTGAGTAGGCATGACCTGCTCTTGATGAAACCAAAACTGGGTTGGATACAGTGTCTGAAGCTTTCCAATGTCATTGTTTCATTTCCATGATTATGGGTCTGTAGTTACCCAGGTCTGTAAATGACCCACCTTTCTGCAGAGGGATGGCACCCATTCAGGGTTAGCGTTTTATATTGCTTTACATTATTTGTGTGTTACTGTCCTCTGGCCTGTCTTATTCCTCCAAGGTTCATTTTTCTGCTATTTCAGCACGTCTGCCCATGGATCTTCCTCTTTTAATGTCAAAACGTTTTTGAAAGGTGTGTTGCATCCCAAGCCTTCCAGGAAACAAGTGGCTGCTCTTTGGGAACTTAATTTAGTGTTAGAAAAACTAACTGTTGCTTCATTTGAACCATCATATCAGGCTGGGTAGAGTTTTAAACATGGAAACAGTGTTACTGATTGTTCTGACTCCTGTAAAAAGAATATTGTAGTTGCAAGCCCTTATGGAGGGTCAGCCTTACCTCATTTTCCTCAAATGTAGGGTTTCTTGAGTCCTAATCCTTCATCTGGATTGGCACAGTGGTGCAGCAGTTGCATTGTTGCCTCACAGCAAGAGGTTCTCTGGTTCAGTTCTTGGCTTGGGTACCTTCTGTGTGGAGTCTGCATGTCCTCTTTGCATTCATGTGGGTTTCATCAGAGTGCTTTGGGTTCCTCCCACATTTAAAGATGTGCGTCTGGAGCATTTCTACCCGGGCCTCAGTTGAAAATCGCCTTGTTCCAAGTCAGACTTTCCCTGTAAACAAATATTAAATAAATCTGTATAAAGTGGTATTAGTGTTTACTTTGAGCCAAGCTATCCATCTCCCATGTCTTCTTTCTAGAACCTAAAAACAAGGTAGAAAGAATGCTCCATACCATGAATGTCCACCAAAAGCTCTGGTACTATCTTGACAGAACAAAATCTTTTAGAAACTCTGATCAGTTCTTTTTGTTTTTTTTTTGAGATAAGAAAGGACAACCTATTTCCAAGTGTTTGTCTTGTTATATCCAACACAACAAGACAGTTCCAAGGAGGGTCAAGGCTCATTTTGTCAGGGTCCTTACTTCATGTATGCCTTTTTGGAAAGGGTTAGACTATAGAAGTATTCCAGAAGCAGATACTTTGTCCTTAGTGCATAATTTTACAAAGCACTTTAAACTAGATTCCTATTCCAGGTCTAGGACAAGCTTCTCTAAGACCATTCCCAGGGGCTCCTGGACTGTCATCCTTCCTCCTCCCTCACTTGTTCTAAGCAATGGTAAATGGTCATATAGCTATGGCTACTGCAGTAGTGATCATAATGAATGAAGTACTTTTGTGTGGGAAATGTACTGTAATAGTAGATGTTTGAATGATCACTGCTATAGTAATTGCTTCCTCCCTGAATCCCCCTTATTGTATGTTTTTATTGCCAAGAGGAGGGTCTTTTTGTTTATTTTGCTAGCACTTGAGTCTCCTTATATCTAGATGGCATGGCACCAGAACCACTTATTTTCTTCTGTGTGTGGAAGGTGTCCTTAAGCTTTGGAAGCTGGTCGGCTGTTGTATCCTTAATAGGATGTAATTCATGTAGTTAGGGCTACTGCTGTCGTCATCATTTGAACACCTAATATGTCTAAGTTTATTTAGTAATACAGTAGTGTATGTTCAAGGAGTAGTTGTTGAAACCATAAAGCGTCCCTTCTTCCTTCCCCATCTGAGGGTTTATATAGTTATGTTGGAGTCAGCTGGAAAAGGTTTTCAGTCTGGGTGCATTTAATTTGGAATTATTTGACCAAGTAACAAACGCTTCTGTATCAAACTTGTACTTTGTGGTTTCTAAGATCAGTCAAGGGCACAGGAAAGAGATGTCAACCCAAATGTAATGATTTCCTGTATGTGATCTCTCAGCAGTGATCTTTATGGCAAGTTATGTAGCTGTTCAGATTTGTAACATTAATGTTTCAAGGAATGACTTTGTTCCACCTAGTCCACATCTGTGAGAAGAGTAGACCAGAATCCAGTAAAACTAATGTATCCACATAATTGGATGTGGCCTAAGGAGTCATAAATATGTATGAAGAAGTTTAGTTTAGAACTACTGCTGTCTGTGGTTCCCAGCAATGTAGCCTTCACTTTCTTGTATTATCACATGAAGGATGTATTTGCAGTTTTATATGTATGGTAGATGGTGGTGGTGAAAATATAAAACAGGAATGGGCCCACTGTGAAATTAGAACTGTTGGAAACTGGACCAGTTTTATATTTTATTGTCCTTTGTTTTAAAGATTGTTTTCAGGATGCTTCTAAATTTAAGTACTTAAATGATCATGTTTGAAGCAACTGTTATTTCTACTGAGAAAATAAAAAGCATACAGGATTAAATAGTGCAGTAAGCAATTTTTTTTAGTTTGTGCCTCAAGAATTACTGGGTATTATGGATGGAGCACCTTCCTTACATTTATTGCAGAGTGACTTCCCCAATAATGATTTGAACACCAGTTATTTTTTGTGTGCGTTTCACATCTATAGTTTTTCCATGTCTGATTTTCTTGATGTTCAAAAGTCCGTCTTCCTGTGGTCCCTGATCCACTGTGAAAACAGCTTCCAACTTCTCCAGGCTGTAAAATCTTTTGCCCACATGTATTCTCTGCATACTTCATCTATAGTGTTGCAGAAACACTTTTTGGTATACCATTTAACATATGGAACAACTCCTGACATGTCAGATTACAGGCATTTCGATCTTCCAGACTTGAAGTTGGTGCATACCTTACTATGCAGTCTTAATGTGCATTTCCTGAGACATTCTTAACACTAGGCAGCTTTAGGGGCACTCTCCAGTGATTTCTATCAGCGCATTCTTTTTATGCAGCTAGAAAGCAGTTGCAGTCACATGATCACAAGTAAGCTGTTTATTAAGGTGTATACATTTTCTGTTTTAAATTTTCCGCAAGTGTTACCTTATACTTGCTCAGTTATGTTCAATTGTGGCTACTGTGTGTATTTACTAGTATTGTTTATTTATTGGTATGTATTTTGTCTGCCTTTTGCCAAGCTATTCTCCAGGGGTTTTTGTATATCTGTCCCTGGGATATTCTGTTTTTGGTCATGCAGTCCCCCCCCCCAAGACTGACCATGACTTTGTAGCACCATTGACCCATCCCCACACCAGTGTTTTTCTGCAGCATAAGCACCTTGCCTCTTTTACATTGTTTAACACAGAGAGGTTTTATATATGATGTTGAATTGTTTGTATTCTAGTATTGTCTGGTGTAGGGGCATACCTCTCAACCTGGAAACATCAAAAATCTGGACAAGGCCCATGAAAAATAGGTACAAATCTGTATGCGGATTAACATCTAATTTGCATACATAATCATGTAACCCCACCCACTCCAATGGAATTGTGGCAAACCGAAGGACAGACAACTAAATATGGCACCAGAGTCCCCCTGCAGCCATTCCAATGCCCCATTACCTGGCTATTTCACCCCATTTACCATAAATACTAATGTGTGCATACTGCTTTACTTCTACAATGATTATTTGGATTTTATTTTTACATTTTGCAGCACATCAATGCACAAACACTAACAGACATCTGATAAAGCAATACTGTCTCGCAATGAAAATAGACTTGGCATTAAGACTTCTCTTCCCTTGAAACTCACATTCATTGAAGCAGCATTGAAACCCACACCACATCCAAAGAAAATGCATCTGGCCAGTGGTGAATAAAGATTACCTTTGGGCTGTTTTCAAATCATTGGCCCCTTGCTTGCACACAAAACCAGAAACATAATGTGTTCTTTTCTTTGATACACCTTCCTGACTTAAGTTATATTGCTTTTATAATACAGCACACTTGTTAGAGCACATTTTAAATGTATTGTTTGAACATTTTTCCAGTAGGCTGTACTGTAGGCAATGAAACAAAATGCATGAACCAATAATGACAAAACTGCCCAATTCAGAACATTTCCATCATAAAAGTCTACTTCCACACCCACACTATAAATAGATTGGCAGTAGTGTAAGCCATAGGCATCTTGAACAGCTTCTCGCATTTATTTTCAATTTCAGGTTTTTTTTGGAGGGGGCAAAAGGTCAAAAACCAGGGACACATTTTAAACATTGCTTGTATAATTTTGGAAAGTTGCTAGAATAAAATGTTGCCACCATGCATGTCACTGGCAAGTCTTGAACCCAGTACCCCATGTACTACATGCAGAATAACATACCACTATGCTAAATCAGCAGTTTCCTGAAAAAGTGGAAGACTGAAACTTAATGGCTATCATTTAGTGAATTCACTTCTCACCATAGCTCTCAACCTCTTGGCACAAAAAATGGATAAATAAAGCCAGTAATGGGGGAATACAAATTCTGTTCTCACTTCTCACTCACCATAGCTCTGCACTGTTGACACAAAAAACCTAGACAAACAAAGCCAATAATGGGGGAAGGAATACAAATTCTGCTCTCGCTTCTCACCATAGCTCTGAACTCTTATCACAAAAAATCTGGACAAAGCTCAGAAATGGTGGTGGCCAGGGACTTTAGGCTCTTTTTACACTGTACCAAAGGTACAGGGTTTGAGCCTGAATACCTCTAGCCAACAGGTGTTATTACATGGGGGCATTTACACACACACACAAATAACTAGCAGGATCCTTGTCTTTTAACTCCTATGTTTACTCATACATGATAAAATTGTATCCTGAAACGTGTGTAATAATGTTTTAGAACTTCAAACCACAGATGATATAGTAAAGAAAAGGCTAGCTACTTGCTTAATTTAATGAATGACTATTACTGAAATGTGTACCACATATTTGTATTGTTAGCCTTTACAAATATTGGCAGCATCTTCATTTAGCAATCTGTATTCTGTCTGTGAAGCTGAACAGTGTTTTGTTCTCTGTTAAAACTGTTATGCCTTCAATTGAATAAATGACAAACTTAAAAGGAAACCACTAATTACTAGTTGCTTTTAGCAAACAGAAACACTGCGTATTTCATGAGGACATGGCGTTTATTTTTTCTATTTCTAGAGGTCAAGGGAAAAAAAGCAATGAGATTTTTCAAATATCTTAAATCTGATTGTTCAAATTATTTCAATGGGGATGCCATTGTATAAAGCTTGAAGGTTATAAGCATTACACTGTGATATAACTTTGTGCTGACTGATGACTTTTTTTCCCCTCCTGCTCTTTCTATGCTCGACTACAAGTACTGTGGCAGAGCCTAGAGCTATACTTGTCTGAAAATGAAACATGCCAACAACAACGCTAGCCCGTATGGCAAATAAACAGTACAGCAGCAGGTCTATTGTGTTTTGATTTTTTTTTTTGTTAATTTACTTTATATGTTACCGCATTATTTTTTTCACATTAGCATTAACAATAACATTACCAGCAGCCTTATCCGAACAATTTCAAAGCAAATGTGAAAAGAAATGGTCAGCTGCATTTTACAACCCCTCTTCCCCCAAAAAACAGTATGGATGTGTATTTGCTTCAGTAAAAGTTGAAGAAAGTGCTGGCTAAAACACTCCAGAGTAATGTGACTAGCTAGTAAAACAATGAACCATAATTCTGAGCCCTTTAGAAAACATACACAATACAGTGTTCAGAGTGGTATGTCCTGCAGAAAAAGTTACAACATAAAATAATGCATTTCACTAAGGGCTGATAACTGCAGTTGACAGCAAAAGTACATTTTTTAAACTGCACACACACACACACCACCACACACACACCACCACACACACACACCACATTTCCTTACTTGAGTCTTGCTTTGTATTCCCCAAACAAAACGAGCTGCCTGCCATTAATCCATTTCGCTTGCAAAACGAGCTGCCTGCCATTGCTGTTAATCCATTCTGCTTGCAAATAAGTGCTGCTGCCATTCCCGCTCGCATTTGCAGCCAGAAATGATGACATGAGCTCCTTGAGCTCAATTCCATCTGGCTGCTAGCCCTGACAGAGCTGACGTCATTGTGCACGTGATGATGTCAGCTACGATAGCGCGATATTTGAAAAAAATTAAAATAATAAAGCAAAAAAATCGGAAATGAAGGGGTGCCACTCTGGAATCATGGCACCCCTTCATTTGCACCCCAAAACTCGGTAAAAACAAGGGTAATTTGGTATGGTTGGGAGGTGTGTGTAGGGGCTCCACACAGTAGCATTTCAGTTTGTGTCCTACTGAGACATACTATAACTATCTCCATGTTTTGGAGAATGCACTGTTGCCAATGTTTGACTCATTCACTAAGTCAGTTTTATATATGCTTCTTTACTGTACCAACACCTCAGCAGTTGTTGTATTTCCTTAAATGACTGTTGCAGTATTCCAAACTGTTATCTTGCTAAATAATCTGGATTTCTGGCCAGGGAACCAAAGCCAACTCTTTCCATAGAGTCCTGCATCTGATGTATGGCCTAAGTCCATGAGGATGGGGGGTTAGGGTACATAAGCAGATGTACGAGTGTATATCCTCAGACTATCTCACCCCCTCCCAGTCTGAATGCAGGTCTCTCACCCATCTGTGTGTTCTACGTGTGGTTGATGGTACTTGGAAAACTATTCTTCTGGTAGCTCTCACTTCTGTCAGATGAGTTTGTGAGCAACAGGCCCTAATGACAACCCCCTCCCTTCCTTAGTTTTCATATGGACAGTGTGCTTTAGGGGCCAGTCCCTTCTTCATGCCTAAAGTAGTAAATGAACGGTCTCTCAATCAGTCCATAAATCTTTCCACTTTCTTCCCTAATCCATGAAATAAGAGACATGATTCTGTATTCTGTTGATGTGCATAGACAGCTGAGATTCTACCTGGATAAGACTAAGGATATCCACAAACTATTGCTAACTAGATTTTTAAATCAGTTATCTTTTGCTACACTCAGCATGGCACTCCTTAACGTGTCCAGCATATCCTCATTCTGCTGGAGCTGTGGCCTCATCTGGAGCCTTTTACAAATACTTTGACTCTAGAACAATTTTAGAAGTTGCTTGGTCTTTTGTGCATACCTTCACCAAACATACAGTGTGGATGCCTTTTCTAAATCCTGAGTCACTTTCTTCAGTTCAAGTCCATTCTGGATTACTAGATTCTCCTGTCTCCATTTCAACCATCCTTTACACCACTTAAACTCTGAACTCGCCCAACAGTTTGGAGTACTGCAACAGTGATCTAAGGAAGGGCATAGTACAGTTGTGCAAGAACTTGATAACAGATCATTGTTGCAGTACTCTTTCCCTCCCTACCTCCCCTGTTCTCTGATTCTTCCTTTTTTGTCATGGACGTAGGAGGATCACTGTCTTGTTGCCTCTCCTGTCTTGGCTGATGAGTTTATTCTGTTTCTTAGGCCTCTTCAGGCTTACTGGCTTGCAAATGGTCTGATTTGCACTCTTGTCTGCTTATTTACCCCTTATGTCTATGGGCTTGGGTCATATGCTTGATGTATGGTTCTGTGGAAGGTTTGGCTTTGGAATCCTGGCCAGACTTGCAGGTTATTTGGTGAGATAATCCATCAGTTTGGAATACTGCAACAGTGATTAGTATGACTTCCACTGTTATGGTAAGTTCTTACACAGCTGTACTGTTTCATACCACTGCACAGCCTCCTAGCCAAACTGCTTTACTGACCAAATGCAGAAGTGCTGCTGCTCCTAACGTTTATAGAATCCAGCAATATTGGAGCATAGTGCACGAGTTGTTAACCTACAAAAACCTTGTATGTGTGTATATGATAATGCTGCAGGTAATTATAGCCAAGGCTGGCCTTGGGCATAGACGAACTAGGCGACTGCCTAGGGCACCATACAGGCATTGGCCTCAAAAGGGCGCAATTTAATGCCCTGCCCCCGCACTTTGTACTAAAGCACAAACTTCCATTCCATCCACAGTAGTACATGGGCTATAGCACAGCCCCCTAAGCCATGTTCTCACTCCATTCCCTCCCCCTGCATGTATCTGCTGAATGTGATGCGAGTGGCTGCTCTTGTTGAGCCTTATTTAAAGCATCCAATCAGTGTTGCTTTTGCACCACTGACTTCATGACTAGTGATCCAATTGAGCGTATATAAACAGCTCACGCCCACCTCTCGTTCCTTTCTTCATTGATGAGATAGAGAGGCGGGCGCATCTATTGGCTATCACATTACTTCCGCTTTGAAATCTGTGGACGTGAGTGACTCATCGAAGTTCTGCCTGGTTCTCTGTAGCTCCACACGGGCTACGCAACAAATGGTGTGGGTCTGGGCTTTTTGTTTTGTGCCTCCACCAGTCCAGACCTCCCTCCACCTTTGGTTTATTTATTGTTTGGCTAAGGAGGCAAGTCTGGGATGGGGTCCGGGGAATAATATATTTATGTGAAGCAGACAGGCATTCTTTTTGATGTTACCACCACACTAAGACTAACTATTGGATCCTGCTTGATTTAGTTTGCAATCCATAACATTCATCTGTTAACTTGGGTCTTAGGCTAAGACCCAAGTTAACAGATGAATGTTATGGATTGCAGACTAAATCATCAGCCTAAGACCTAAGTTAACAGAGATGAATGTTATGGATTGCAAACTAAATCAAGCAGGATCCAATCGTTTAGTTAGTATATGCGGTCAGCGGTCTATTTCATTTTGCACTAAAACAGGCAGGAAGTTATAGAAGTAGAGAGAAGTTTCTGGTTTGGTATGGCCTTTACTTTTAAATTGAAATGGACTGCTGTCTAAACAGCAATAGGAGAGAGAGAGCGCGCGCACACAGACGCACTGTACACTCACACAATCATACCCTGAATTGTTTAAATGCAGTACACTATATAAAGAGAATTGCGTTGCATTTACAAAAAGGCTACTTAGAGTGCTTTATGTAGTCTGTATTTGCCCTTTCCACTTGATTGAACACTATCTAAAAATTAAAATAAAGGGTCATGCAACAAGTTCATTATTTTTGTACCGTAGCTGTGTTGGGGACTACTTGATGTACTGTAAATTGATATATAACTTTTTTGAAGCAGCAGTTAGACACATCACCTCATAAGATTGTTTAAATGCTCAAAGCGTGTTTTTAATATACTACGCATATCCAACTGTATTCCATGTTGAATGTGTGGGACATTTTCACTTTTTGTGATTTATTTAACTAAATTTCATTTTATCTGCTTGAGACCAACAGCCTCATTAATACGTGGTGTAAATTTCATAGTCGTTATGGAAATGCTATAACATGTTCTTAAATTGTTAATATATTATCCTGTATTTTACGATCACTTGTTTTTATAACGGCTTTCTTTATTTTGTTGTGCATGCTATATTACTGGGAGTGTGTGCTTGTGTTTTAGGTCCATTCCTGCTCACTCTGCCACTTGTGTTTTGTAATGGGGCTCTGGTGTTTTCACTTAGTTTGTTGCGGTTTGTTCTTAACTGGTGTGCCTCTCCGGGTTATGTTTGCAGGTGTTTCTGCATGTTCTCACTGTTCAGAAAATGTTTTGGTTTCTTTGTGACTTGTTGCTGGTACTTTTTAGCTTTTTAAGTAACCAAGGTGTTTCATTCAGTGTGTGGCCATTTTGTTTGCTCATTTTTCTGAAGTAAGAGGTATAAAAGTTATTTTATAATTATTTTTCAGTAGACCTGTCACATGATTTATCCAGGTTTCAGTCTTTATTAATTCAGAGAGTATGTCACATTTTTCTTTACGACTAAGGTGCTGGTTTGCTGTGTGTGGGTTGGGATGACTCTGATGTCCAGTGTACACCTAAAACTAATAAGCATGGACAATGCTGTGCAAGATGCAGAACCAAGTAATCAGGAACTTCCAGCCTTTATTTTGTAGTCTGCTTTGAGACAATGGGAAATCCAAGATATTAATAGTATGAGAATTGACAAGTTTGTTTTCATAATGACAGCTTATTAATTTGTCATAGTTAATTGGTTGAGATTTACAGCTCATTCCAGCAGTTATACTATTAAGTGACTATAGTCAACATTATGCTTTTTAGAGGTTAGGGTGGATTTTGAGGTGTGACAGCTGACTTCTGTTTATTACTAATTACCTTAGTTCAGATGCTGCGGTAGCGTTGTCGCCTCATAGTAAGACGCTGTCCGGTTCGATTCTCAGCTAGAGCGTCTTCTGCGTGGAGACATGTGTGAATGGGCGTACCTTCGTTGAAGGTTGTGCATCAGGGCTGATAACTCGGCATGTAAAAATCAACTACCAATCATTAGCGGACCGGAGTTCCGCTGTGGCGACCCCTAACCGGGAAAAGCCGAAAGACACAAACAAACCTTAGTTCAGAATGAGTCCTGATCTGATTAGTATACATTTTTTCTAAGTAGCCTCTTAAATCTGGTTTTATTTTAGACTTAATTTCAGAAAGAGGATCAGATAGGATCATATGCTAAGTGGAGCAGAGTACCAACATGAATTTGTACGTAGTGACCCACTTTACAGATTTTGCATATATGTGCTTCAGTTTGGTTTTTTTTTTTACAAGTGTCACCATTTTACCTTGGTGAATACTATATTCTTATTTCTGAATTCCTGTTGTGTTGATTGTAAATATTGGTTAGGATTCTTTTTCTAGCGTTGTACTACAAGCTACTACATTTGCTTTTAATTCATTTTAAGCTCTTTTTTTGCATGGTACAAGGACTGTGAGGAAAATAGAACTATCATTAGAATGTTTTATGAAATTTTATTTCATTTCACCCATACCACAGTAGTCATGTCATGTGACTGAACAGATTCTGCTTTGATGTTGTGATGTACTTGATTTTTTACTGCAGATCAATAGAATGCTAAAGCATGTTTGATAGCAGTAAATAAAAACAGTACAATACACTCATGAGGGTAAACGCACCACTGTACACGAACCAAGAAATAAAAACTGCAGGAATAATCCAGACAGTAGTAGCGACCATACAGTACACAGAAAATTTTCAAGCTTCATAAGCAGTAAGGAACCAAATATGCAGGAATAAAAATAATCCACAGTAAAACAGAAGAAATCCTATTTAATGTGCATGAACTGGCAAGCGCTTTCACATAGAGCTTCTTCAGACCAAAAGTAACGTGCCATCTAGTTACATTTGTTCCTAATATACGAAGCTTAGTATTAAGTGCTGCAGGGCCTGTTCAGATAATTAATCCGTTTCCCCTATGATGATCACCATAGATTCAATCCCATCTTTTATAATAAGACTTGCAAATGGTGAGACAGTCAGAAGGTCTTGGTTGGTGTATTCCGAAAGTAATGACTTAGTATTTTGTTTTTGTTGCAAACTCTTCAGCAGTACTCATTTAGTTGCCCTGTCTAGTACAGGAACATGTGACTGGAAAAATTTGGGACAAAAGCTGATAGAACATGAACGGTCAGTGAAACATGAAGCTGCTGCTAAGTGATGTGACTTGCGTTTGAGGCTTAAAAATAGCTCTACCATTGATCATCGCTGTGAGTATATGATAGTCTGAAAAAATATTGGGGGAATGTTCTGGAAAGACTACTTGCAATCTGTCAGAACTTGTCCCAACATAACTTGGCATTTAGGGGTAGTGAAGATAGTCTCTTTACAAGTGGTAATGGCAACTTCCTTGGGTTAGTGCAGTTGTTGGGCAAGTTTGATCCAGTAGTACAAGAACATCTGCGTCGTATCAGTAATGCTGAGATCCATGATCACTACTTTTGAAAAACCATTCAAAATGAGCTGATAATGTTAATGTCAAAGTCTGTCAGAGACCGTATTTTGCAAAAGATAACAGATGCTAAGTACTACTTCATTATATTGGACTGTACACCTGACTGCAGTCATCAGGAACAGAGGTCACTGACTGTCCGTATTGCTGAATGCAATGAAACTGTGGAAGTAAAGGAGTACTTTTTGTCTTTCCTCCTGATTACTGAGACTACTGGTGGCTTTCTCACTGATATTGTGGTAAATTAACTTAAAAGTTTGGGTATTCCACTAGAGAACTGCAGGGGCCAGGGTTATGACAATGGCTCTAATATGAAGGGATAACATTCTGGTGTTCAAGCAAGAATCTTGTCTTTAAATCCACGTGCATTTTTTTGTACCCTGTGGCTGTAACAATCTCAATCTAGTAATTGGTGATGCTGTAAAGTCATAAATAGATGCAGTTTCATTTTTTGGTAATCTGCAACGAATGTACACTCTGTTTACCTCATCTACTCAGAGATGCAAAATGTTTTGTGATCACGTGTCAGGTCTAACTGTAAAGCCATTGTGTGAGACTAGGTGGGAGTGTAGGGTAGAAAGTGTGAAAGCAGTGCGATATCAAGTGGGTATGGATTACGATGCCTTAGTTTCAGTGGCCGAAGTTACAAAAGGCAAGGATCCTAAGGCATTTTCTGAAGCAGCATCACTAAGTAGTACAATGCAAAATGCTAAGTTTGTAATATCACTGGTGGTCTGGTATGATGTATTAGTAAAGGTTGGACAAGTCAGTAAACCTTTGCAAAGCTCTTTCATGCAAATTGATCAAGCAGTGATTGTGCTTGATGAACTGAAAAGGTTTTTAACTAAATGCCAGGCCACAGGGTACAAAAAGGCAAAAGTGACTGCTATTGAGCTAGCTGAAGCACTGAAGTAGAACTGAAATTTACAGACACAAATGAGGTGAGCCTCAGGAAAAAGAGGAGGCTTTTCGGTTATGAAGCACTGTCTAATTGGTCCTGAACAGAGTCAACTTTCAACACTATTGTTGATGTTGCACTGTCATCTGTAAAGGACAGGTTCACTTAACTTGCAGCTCAGTGCTACTTTTGGCTTCCTCTACAACATACGTCAACTCTTGGCAGTTACTGATAAGATATTTTTGTTCTGTAAAGACTTGCAGGTTCTTTGAACCCACAATGAATCTTCTGATATTGATGCAGTAGAGCTGTGAGGAATTAAAAACCCTTTTGTCACATTATTCCAAAGGGATTATCAGTGCTGGATGTCCTTCATGTAATGAAAAAGCGAGGATTAGTGGAGATACTCCCACAGGTAGTGGTAGCTCTGCACATTTGCTGGCACTGCCAGTGACAGTTGCATCTGGGGAGAGAAGCTTCTCCAAGCTACAACTAATAACTTTTAAGTACTATGTGACAAGATAGACTTGTGGGCTTGGCTAAGATTTCAGTTAATGAGATCTTGCCAGATAGACCATGCTGATATAATTGATAGATTTGCTCAGTGCAAGGCACGAAAAGTGCAGCTTTAGTAAGTAGCTAGGTAGGGAATGAACAGTGTGCAAATTATGCATGAGTTCACATCTGATGTACCCTGTAGTCAAAATTCTACAGTGGAAGGCATAACAATTGTGTAGTATGGCAGAGTTCCTGTAAGGAAGCACTACAGCAAAGTTAGTAGGGAAGCTCAAAGTACCGTCAGCTGGGCACTATTCTCTACTGCTGTAACTGGCTGACCTGAACAAAGTTGGACCCTGCTCTTGCATCTGCTAATGTTTCAGCTTGTAAATATTGAATATCAAAGTAAATATTGTGGGAAGAAATAGCCAGGGAATTGTTTATGGCTAGGCTTGTATAGGCCCTTGGGGCGACTCTATGAACCTATGTGTAATGAAGGTGTAGTTGCATAATGTCAATAGGGTCAGTGCCAGTCTATTATCTGACAATGATACAGTTCCTTTAACAGGAAATGTGCCAACTGAAACCTGTTTTTTAAATGACTCCAGTAGACATGACAGTTTGTACAAGTGTAAAATGTCACTGAAACATTGCATACAGAAATGTACATCTAATGGCAACAGTGGAATAAAATGTAGCAATAATTAGTGTCTGAAGCATGACCTGAACCAGCTAAATGAATGCATCTTGAAATTACTCAAGTGGACCTGACAGTTTGGCAAGTTAAAACATTTAACAGTCAGACTTTGCATATAGAAATGTCTAGCAGCCAGCAATGAAATAAAATCTGACAATATTTCAATGTCTAACATGAACTGTGCCTAATGCTTTCAAAATTACTCAAGCAGACCAGACAGTTTGTACAAGTTAAACACTTGTTGTAAAGTATTGCATATAGAAATGCATGTCTACCAGTGGATAAAATCTGACAGATTTGGATGTCTTAAGTGCGCCAATTGAAATCTATTGTCTTCAACTTAAGTGGACCTGACACTTTGTACACATTCAACACTGTACTGTTAAACACTGCACATAGAAATGTACATCTAGTAGCCAGCAAAGGAATACTTGAATGACAGTGGTCGATGTCTTTCACATGAAGTGTGCCAATTCAAGTGGACCTGACACATTTCACTGTCAAACATTGTATATAGAAATGTACATTTCGCTTGCTATATCAACTAAATGAATGTCTTGAAAATTACTCAAGTGGACCTGACAGTTTGTGCAAGTTAAACATTTAACTGTCAAACATTGCATATAGAAATATACATCTAATGGGCAGCAATGGAATAAAATCATCTGACAATATTAGAAGTTCTTAAGTGTGAACTGTACCAACTAAATGAATGTCTTGACGTTACTCAAGTGGACCTGACAGTTTTGCACAGTTAAACATTTAACTGTCAAACATCGCATATAGAAATGTCTATTAGCCAGCAATTAAATACAATCTATTTCAATGTCTTAGCTTTAATTGCACCAACTGATACCTACTGTTTTCAAATAGTCAAGCAGACCAGACAGTTTGTGCAAGTGAAACACTTTATTGTTGAATACTGCAGATAGAAATGTACATCTGGTAGCCAGCAAAGGAATACTTTAAATGACAATTTTTGATGTCTTTCACATGAAGTGTGACAATTCAAGTGCTCCTGACAGTTTATACAAGTGTCAAACATTGCATTTAGAAATGTACATGTAATGGGCAGCAATGGAATAAAATCATCTGACAATATTAGAATATCTTGAGTATGAACTGTATAAACTAAATGAATGTCTAGTAGCCAGCAATTAAATAAAATCTGACAATATTTCTATGTCTTTAGCATTAATTGTGCCAACTGAAACCTAATGTTTTCAAATTAGTCAACCAGACCTGACAGTTTGTACAAGTGCAACATTTTACTGTCAAAGATTGCATATAGAAATGTACTTGACACAATAATAGAATAACATCATTTGACAATATCACAATGTCTCTCGTCTTAAATGTCTTCAAATTACTCGAGTGGACATGACAGTTTTACAGAACAGCAGTGTATTGTTAGCGGAGTTTAAAGGTGCCACATACTTCCATCAATCCGCTTGCTGTTGGTAAGTTGTATGCAAAGTTCAAGACTGCAGTCACTGTAGTAATAACACTGCTTTCCTTTTTGGCCTCTGGGTCAGCATACAGCTGCAGCACCACCACATCACAATGTGTAGCTGTCTTTGAAGTATGTGGACTTTGATGGTTGACCTGTGAAGAGCATGAAGCACATAAAGGTATATAATAATGTGTTAATGTAGAGTTGATGCTACACTAGACCTTCTACACAAAAACATCAATGCACCTTGCAAAAAAAGTTAATACTGTCTTTCATGACTGTAGATAAATTCTATACTAGCAACAGATCAAGCAGGTTTATTAAGGATAATTCAGCCTTCAATTGCAGTCTTAACTACACTGCAAGGTGTCTGTCACAGTATGACTGATTTTTCATGCATTTAAACATTGAAAGAACTGGAATGGATTTTGTGGGAGTGACCCATCTGTGGGCATGGCTCATATTGTTCCTTGCGTATGGTGTTGGTGGGGCTAAAGGGGCACCACAGCAGTACTTCGCCTAGGGTGCCTTTTCAGCTAAGGTCGTCCCTGATTATAGCTCCTTAAGCTGCAAAACTGTTATCTTTCATCAAGTCATCATTTCAACCCATGGTAATGGAAGCTAGTAATAAGGTGCGAGGACCATGACAGTTTTCTTTCTTATTAAAATCTGGTTTTCATAAACATAAAACTATATATATTCATTCTATTTATGATGCTATCTGGTAGTTCCATTCACCTCTTTCCAGCTTTAGTATGTGCCACCCTATTTTCTTACCTCATCTGTACTTTAGTTTTCATTTTTGAACAAAGTAGTGAATCATTGTTCATTGCCTTAATACACATCTATATATGGTCTTCACCCACATCTTCACAAGGATCTGACATCTCTTGACTTATTTTTCTTGTCTGCAGGTGTATCTAAGCTGTGCCCCCTCCCCAACTTTTATCTTTTCTCCAGCACAGGACTTTGAGGGTTTAGACCTTGCTTCCAGGCCCTAACCAGTGAAAGTGTATCCTTGTTTATTAGGGGCCTTCCTTGTGTTTAGGCAATTCTACTTTTCATGAGGTTCTTTTATAAGGGCAGAATATAGAGTTATGCCAGAATTAGACTCCCACGCTCTCCCAGCTCTGTGCCTTCACACACCATGACAGTCGTACATAAACATATGAAATGATTGTAGAAGGACTTCCAGCCTTTGCCATGGTGTTACCATGTACTGAGTTACTATTTTTCATCCTTTGGGTGGGCACTGTTGATTACTAAGTCCCTGTTTGACCTTCATTAGCTTCAGTCTGTTACTAGCCTCAGGAGATGGGCATTGCGGGAAGAAGGAATTTTGTTGGATAGGGATACAAAATTGTGTGCCTGACAAAGTCCGAAGACAATAGGTGCTGAGACCAAGTGGTTATATACTTGTTGCTAGGTATGCTATCAACAGTTTATGAATCTTTCCTTTTAATTTATAGGTCCAACCATAAATAGCTTAATTTGTTGCTTATAACAGCTATGTGAAAGTAAGCAAATGAGGTCAAAAGTAAGTGGAGCAACTTCTTTAGAATATTTTGATCTTTTTCAGACAACACTTGCAGCATTCCAAAAACCAGAATTCTCTGTCACAAGACAACATGAGGACTTCATCTGGTTGCATGACACCCTGGTTGAATCTGAAGACTATGCTGGACTGATTGTAAGTGAAATATGAAATGCTTACTTTTTAACTGACTAAGCAGGATGTGGTATATGTGTGAAGTTTGCTGCTTCTGTATTTTTCAGCAACATCGTGTAAATGTTGCTGAAAACATTTATAATGAGTTCTCCAAAAAGATGTACTGTGCACGTGTATGAGTTAATATTTCTTCCCAAAAAATGCATTATTCCAGATTTAAGATGTTCCTATGAGATGTCTCTAGAATGCACTGAATGCATTTGTGTCATTCAGTTTAACTTTGAGTATGACATGTTTTAGAAATGTATATACAGTAAGAGAGGGAAGCATTCAACTTAGTGTCTGCCACATAGAAAGAGACCGAGGGTAACCTTAGTATTCACAGATGTAGTTCCATTGAGCTCATAGCATTTGCAGACAGTTTTGCAGTCTAACATCTCATCAGACTGGTGTTTTGCATGATCCAAGCCAGAAATGCTTTGAACGTATGCCACCATTGCCAGTGTGCAGCATTGGTCTCGAAACCCGACCAAAGAACTTTACACTGCCATGATATTTTTGTATATAAAGGTATCATATGTATTGCCTTCACTGTCTGCAAGTTTGCAGGGGATTAATGGTTACAGAATGTATGTGCCGAGTACTGGCCCTTATTACTTCTGCACTGATGCATATCCTTCCCTTTTTCTGTTTAGTAGTATTTTATTTCATGTTGTGATCTCAAGACTTGTACAGCCTTGATCCGTGTTCTGAAAACTTAACACTATAGCCATACCTGTCAATTGTCTAGATTTTTGAAGAATGTCCAAATTTCTGCCTTCTCTTTTTGGTATGTTATTCATATGATGAAACGTACTCAAGCCCTTGAACAAAAAATACTAGTATAACACTGTCATAGTTCATGCTGGTGTCAATGACTTGGTGTACCTCCCTGGAGTTGTATGAAGACACAAGATGGAGCTTTCAGATTGTACCCAAGGCAAGTATGAGCCTAGCACTGAGCAGCATTCTACCCTCTCCAAAGATGATGCTGCATTATGAGCAGAAAATAACTGACTTAGTAATTCAGTAATTGGCTTAGTTATTGGTGTCATTCAAAGGGAAGTGGGTCCAATATTTGTCAACTTGGGAGGATATAATCGACAAACTACACTGCTTCATTAGGGATGGCCATCACTTCTGACCAAAAGACATTTTAGATTTTGGCTTTTATGTCCAACATGCCAGCCTCATCTTCTGTAATAAATTTGTGCATGTCACTGGAAATATCTTAATTTCCACCTGAAGATGATTTTCAAGTTTATGCATAGTCAGTATGTTTGTCTATTTTTAAAGGTGCTGGAAATTCTTAGAGCTTATCTTGTGGAATCCTAAGTGACCATGCACATATAGGGCATAGTTCTTTAGGAAGACAGACTAGCCACCTGCATCATTTGATTCTAGCAGAGTGGTTTCTAGTTCCAAGCAAACTATATTCATGCAGACTGCTAGTTATGTCATTTATTACCAGGAGGAGAATAGGTCGTTGACCATTTTGAAGGCGTGGTATTTTACTAAGGGAATGGCGGCCCTTTGGTGCAATTTTCTGGAATGTATCCAGGACAGACATATGTGCTCCTGTTATCTAGTCATCATTGTGTATATCTTTGCCAAGTATCATAGTTTTGTCCTCCGCTCCAAGTAGAGAAAATACTGTAACAGAACTGTACTTTTCAGTATTTTGCTTTTGAAGTCTGCCTTCTGCCCTCCATGTTTCTTTTACTAATCTCGGGGTTTCACTTAAGCTTCCATCCAAGGCCGTGCCTCCTGAAACAAAAATTATAACCAGTATGCAAGTACTCACTATCATTAGTTAATCTTTAAGAGGGTCCTCTGCTGTGGATGGTCATATACCATCCTTCCACACTATTTTAGCAGCAGAACCTCCCACAGATAAATTTCAAAATGCACCTGTTCATCTAGTTTTTCTTCACAGATGCAGCATGTTTGAGTAGATTTCAGAAGTTATGTTGGAGAAATGCACTAATTCCCTCTGCAGATATAGCAATCTACTTTTAAGAACTTTATTTTAAGAAGAGCCATGATTTGAAAGAATATGAAGAATCTGTCTTGTGTCTTTGCTTTCTGTCAAATAACTGTAGCTTATGTACCAGTATGGTTATTTTAAATTATCTCTCAACATATTCTTAACTTACATATGGTAATATTAAATATTTTGGATTCTGTGTCCTCCAGAACTCTCAACTGCCCCTATTTTGGAGGAACATTGTTATTTTCAGGCTTGATTTTAGTGTTTCTATATTTGGAGGTATATCTCTATTTTCGGACGTTGATTTATCCTGTCACACAATTTTCCAAATCCCTCATTACATGTTTTTCAAGCTGTCTGGAACACAGAAAACCACACTACATGACTAACATACTAGTGGCAACAGTAACGAAGTAAAAACACATCTTGCAGCTCCCTTTTTCTGAAGCAAAAATAAATGAGCTTGTATGGTAGAATTCTCTGATATACAGTTCATTAAAGTCTACTGATTTTTCACTATCTCTTTGATAATTTTTGTTTATATTGATTCAGCATTTTTGACACTTAGTTTTTTTAAACGCCTCTTTCTGAGTAATAGCCAGCATTCCTACTGAAAGCGAGAAGTTAAGTGCTATTTAGTATTCAGGTTTTATTCTAATCAGGTATCCAGATTTTTAGGTAAATATTCCTGTTTTTCAAGGGCCTTTGTTCCCGTTTAATATCTGCAGGTAGCTGATGCTGCTATACAACGAGAATATTATTTTTTTTTGTGTATAATTTGCAACTTGGCCTACAGTACATCAGTTTTGCTAAGTGTATGCCAGAATCAAAATGCTTATGTGCAAGTTAAATTAGATAGCTGCATTTGATATACCAATTGTCATTTTTAAATGAATTAAACTTTTTTTGTTTTTGTGGTGAGGCAATGTACAGCTATTACCAGAATCTGAGATATTTCAAAGTTGATTAAATACCACATTATCAGAAGTGTTTATTTTAATTTCTTAATGTTGGCACATTTATCCAAGTAGACAATCCATTTATAGTGGCCTTACTTTTTTTTTTAATCAAGAAACCTGTTTATTAAATTGTCACCTATGACAATCTTGCATCTATATAAATGAAAACAAACCATCCTGGCACAATTGTAGTTACAAACATAATATATCACTTGCAATTTATCCGGTCATTGTCAAACATTACATAGCTCATTCAAATCCTGCCTTCTTTTAAACCTTGTTCCTCCTCTGTTCCCATTTTACCTATTTAATTTACTCCTACCTTTTTCTAAAGATCCCAATTCCAATTGTTTTATCTGTTACTATATTCTGTACTTTTAATAAACTTGGTTTAGACTTTGATTTCCATTTACTACTAAATGCTTTCTTGGCAGGCACCATAATTAGACTCTGCAAGGCCTTACTATGCCTAGGCAATTCGGATTCTGTGTCATAGCTTAAAAAAATCAAACAAAAAAGACAGTCTGCAGGGAATCTTTAAAGTCTGCCAACTCATGTTCCCAGTTACCTCTTTCTTCCCCATTACACCTCCAACATTTGCTGTCTAAATGAGGAAATTATCTGGAGTCTACTTGGGGTATAAAATAACTGTGTAAACATTTCCAAGCAAAAATACTAAATCTTCTTGATTTTGTTGCACATTTGGGAGACAAATGTATATCTAACCCCCCTCCCATTTGCTTATCCAGTCTTTTCCCAATCCTTTCTAACGTCTGCCTGATTCTTGGTTATCATGCAACACTTTGTATGCTTTACTAATTATTTTTTTAACAGCAGCTCCTGTTCTAGATTCTACCAAAATCTCTGCTAGTGCTGGTCTTTCATTTAAGAACTATATTTATTTCTCTTTGCCTATACTTTATCAGTCCTTCATAATAAGGCAATCTGTCACCTACAGTCCAAATAAAATGGGAAGATGTCATCTTCCCATTTTATTACCTATCTCTCTCTAACTGCTCCCAATACCTTGGTTCCTCTGCCAGT
>NC_056727.1:443667864-443685364 GCF_019279795.1 Protopterus annectens
CCCTAATAACTCAAGTTGTAGCTAGTGAGTGGGATAAAGTGAAACAGAGTTTAAAATAGGATAGAAATAAAAGAAAGATATATGTAAGTAGTAACACAAATTATTTAGAGGGGCTGACAAAGGTTAAAGTATTGCAGAATAAGGGGAAATCTCAAAGAACAACAGGCACAAGTGCTAAACAGAAAAATAAGGGGATATCAAGATAATATGTAAGCATTTAGAAAGGACTTCTCTTAAGCCACTGTTTTTTGATAATTCCAGGGCACAAAAACTTTTAGCACAATGATTTGGTCAACAGAAAGTAGAAAGTATTGTTGCCAAACTTGGGGACCATATAAACAAGAAAAATAACCACAGATTCTGTAGCTGTTGAAGAGATATTCCAGCAATTTAATGACAATTTGTATAAGGCAGTAGAATGTGGAAATCAGGAAAATATCCAAATGAAAATATTTATGGTATACTTAAGTATGCCAAGGTTAGAGGTACACAAGGCTCAACAACTAACTGTTAGGATAGGAGGGGAGAAGATAAAAAATGAGGATGTATAATCTCAATAACATCCCCAGGAATAGAGGATATTCCTGTGATAGACTGGAAGCTAAGAGGAAAGGTGACAAAGGTGTGGAAAGTTTTGTTTAACAGTATTTTAAAAGTAAAACACCAATATCTTGGAAAATAGCTGTGGTGGTGTAATACCTAAAGATAAAGGCCAATCAGACCCAGCTTCAAATAGGCTCATTTTAATTTTAAACTATGATTATAAAGTGTTTAGGTCTATAATAGCTAAAAACGATAAAGGTGTTGCCTAAATTAACAGATATGGATCAGTGTGTGCTTTGGAGAGTAGGTAAACATCTGACATTAATAGAACAATGATCCACAGGGAAGCAGAATGTAAAAAAACACCACTGTTTGGTGGGTCCTAATGCAGAGAAAGCATCTGACAGTGAACTATGATTCTGAGTAGGGCAACTGAAGCATTTGCATTCCCTGATAGAATAAGTTTAATTAGGAGAATATATGAGGGATCGGATATGAGAGATTGGAAGCAAAAATGAATGTGGGATGGCTCCTCTCTGCTAAGATGTGTCTGAACAGAAGAATCAGGCAGTGGTGTCCTCTTTCCTCTGTTATCTGCAATATACTTCTAGCCACTGTCAAAAAAAATAAGGGACTCGGAAATTCAAGGCTAGAACTTATGGTAATCAAGAAAAGTTGACTATTTTGTACCTGACAAGACCAGTAAAGGACAGTGTTGTGGAGCATTCTGAGACAGTTTCAAGTCTTTTTGGGATATAAAATTGAAGATAAAACAAATGCTACACCTGTAAATTACATACCCACATATGAACTAGTTCAGCTATAGCCATATTTATGGGCAACTGATAAGATGAAGTACTTAAGAGTATTGATTAAAAAGGCTTCTGTTATGGCAGCTAAAGGATACGAGGGAAGATACTAAAAAGATAACACAAACTGGGAAACTATAAGCTTTTGTTTATGGATATGGGCAGTAAGATTCAAAGCAATGAAAAATTTTTCGTCCCTTTAGTTTTACATACAGGTCAGGCATATATATATATATTTTTATTTTTTATTTTTTTATCAGCCAGAGAAGAATTGGTGGACAATAACAAGAGTTGAAGGAATTACTTTAACGGCCTTGAGGATATTCATTCCCCATAAGGGGAACACAGACTTGAGAAATCAGCTAGCCAGCTATAAAATTGGTCTAAGCTATGACCACCTTCAAATCTCCTGCTCTTCTGATACTACAACTGCCCTCATCCTAGAGGCCTGATGATTTGACTTCACTATCCCAACACAAAGTCCACCAACGTTTAAACAGTAAACCCTGACTGCACCCAAGCAGAACTACTTGACAGTTCTAATGGCCCTTTAGTATTACTACTCACTTGTAAAGGGGAGAGATTTTCTAGTCCATCGATAATACCCCCCCCTTTGCAGATCTGGAGTACATTCCAAACTTGGGGGTTGCAAAACACTGGCTTGTGATGTAAATACACCATCAGTCAAGTGACATCTTCAGACTACAGTGTTGTTTACCCATGTTGCTGCAACTAACTACCGTCTCTGACATTAGCTAATAGCAGTGGGTCAAAATGCCTCCCCTTCCCTGAGATGGGCAGAGTGACTTATACCATTCTGCCAGCTTCATGAAAATGGTAATCAATAATCTTGGATAACTGCTAAAAGAATCTGTTACTTTTATAAGTGGCTCACAAACAGCAATTAATGTAATGCAACAATTACTGTGTCAACTTAAAAGTCGTCTGGTCTGTCTCAGAACCTGTCTTTTTGCCCAAGATAATGTACTACTATTGACTTCATCTTTTTTTACTAGTTGGAAAGCTTTAGGCCCAGGTTTCACAATGTTCATCATGTATATGCTTCGCCTTCGAGATCTCAGTCATAGGAACATGACTCACTCCCCCCCTTCAGAATACTCCAATCTTTACTCACTCATGAAAGAAGTTTTATATAAAAAATACATTTATGACTAATGTTTTTAATGAGGGCTTCTGTTGTACAAGAATCACTTTGAAGACAGCTGTGTAGGAGGGGGCCCTCCTTTCCACCAACAATCAGTTAAGAAAAGGGCACAGAACTATGTAACGCTTACTTTCTGGTATGATTAATTCTGGTTACATATATTAACATTCTTCACTTGTCTTCCTGACTAATTCACAGAAAGTCTGCCCATAGGCAGTAGAGACTTACCAATAAAATTATGTTATGTTCACAACTATGGTAAAACAAATAGAAAAGCATAAAGAGATAAATTGCAAAACAACAAGGACTCCTATACAGCACACACACAAACACACACAAATTGTGTATACACACACATTATATATATATATATATATATATATATATATATATATATATATATATATATATATATATATATATATTTACATTTGTTTACCGGGAAGGTCTGACTGGACATATATATATATAAAATCAGTATAATAAAATAAACTTTGTCAATGACTAGGAAGACTTCTATTACACGTAGGTTTCATGGAATCCTTACATCACCTCACTATAAAACTCTCCAATCATAGCCAACGAAGTAGCACACTCCAAATGAACAGTGTGTAATTAAAAATAGAGAAAGAGAGAAAGAAAGAAAAAGAAAGGGTTGACTCAGATGATATGGTACCAGCAGTTACTCAGAAAGATGCCCCTTCAGTGTAGGACTAGATATTCAAGTACCAGTGCCTTGTAAACTAACCTCATGGCCACAGGTGGAGAAAAGTATATTGTACAGCAAGATGATATAGGAGTACAGGGAGACATTACATTTTTACAGTAAAGACATACTACCGGACATTTATCTTTATTTTGCAAACAATTTGTTTTTACTTGTAAAAAAAAAATCTAAGAATCTTCTACTACACTTACTACTTGTTACTATCATACTGTAGCTTTTCTTCCTTGGGACTCCACTGAAACGCTATTACTTGGCAGTACTTCTCTAGACAAAAGCAAATACACCACTTGCTAAAAGGTAACCGGTATGCAGAATGCCATCACCTTCAGAGTATCAATCACAAGCTAAGGGGGCACTCCACTGAAGTATTACAAACTGCAAGATCATCTGACTCTGTATTAAATGCATAACCTGGGAAATATCCCTCAGGTAAGACTTTATAACTGTTACATGGCACCTTAGTGATAGCTACAATAAGGGATTACACTTAAAACTAGGCATTTTTTTTTGGACCACCCACCCAGGACCTTGCCTGATGACTCCACTGCCAGTAATCAAATAGCCAGTCAGCCCCCTTCATTTGGGGGTAAGGGGTCTGGGCATTTCCAGGCTAGCTGACAGCCTTAATGGCTCATTTGTTCCTGCCTGGAAATTCTCACTGGCCCTTCTTTCCCCAGTGTGATTTGGGTGAAAGGGAGCTGGTTAATTCACCAGTTCCAGTGGATAGCCTTATCCTCTCCTTAGGAAAACTCCCCTTCCCCATCAAGCAGCTCCTCCAAGCTCTGCCATTGTTGAAATCTGAGGGGAAGCATGCCTCCACATGCCCAATTACCATTCAGCAGGCTCAAACTTCACTAGTGCTTTTGCTAGGTGTCACCATTGTGGTGAGCCAGAGCTGCCTCCCTCCCCACAGGGTGTGAAAGCCACCAGCAGTCTCAGTTTCATCCCTGGCAAGCTCCTGTAAGCAAAAAGCTGGTATAAAAACTTGTGTCATCTGCAGCAGTCAGGCTTTCATCCCTGTATACAACTGAGTTGGCTCAAGCTACATATTATTGGTGTGAATTTTAACTGATTATCCCTATAAATACAGAAAACAAGATATGAAGCCAAGGAGGGTTTTAAAATTTTATAACTGGTCAATGCCTCAGTCTTTGAAAAGGCAGAGTTTAAAACTACTCCTTCACACCTAATTAAAGATATCTAAAAAAAGCCCCCCCCCCCCAACTATAACTTACTCAGGTTCCTGAAGGAAGGAAAGGAAACTGAGAATACTCAAATATTGTCTATGAATGCGATATGAGATCACACAGGAGAAGCGCAAGCTTAAAGAACAGTGGGCCCAGAACAGAGCCCTTTGAAATCACACACTGCAGAGGATAGTTGAAAGAAAAATTGATCTGAGAAATCATGTGGTGCTACTAAGAGGAGCCAAACTGTTCAAGGATTGTAGCAAATAATCTACAGTGGAACTAAAGTAATTCAAGCAAAATCCCACATTCCACAGAAAGACAGAACCTAGCAATGTGCTGAACTAATGGTGACTGGAAGCAGCTATAGACCATCATAGGATATAGCAAATATGTTGGCCAATAACTTTAGCTCCAAGTTTTGCCCCACTATCACCCCTCCCCAGTCACTGCTCTCCAGAAAAACACACCATTTTACCACCAACTATCACTCACTAAGCTCTCCAAGGCCAAGAACACTGCTTCAGTGGGCCCCGATATCACAGGATGCCTCCTGAATAGCATGAAATAGAACATGTTACACCCACTAGAATTTCTATTTAACCACAGCCTCTGGACAGGCTTTGTGTCAAATGAATGAAGGACTGCAATATAGTTATCCCTCTACGCAAAGGGGGCCCTTCCACAGACTCAGAACTACAGACCCCTAGGTCTGATTAGTCTCATATGCAAAGCAATGGAAAGAATGATCATGGATCTTAAAATGACACTGGCCCTATTCCAGTTCTTTTTTGTCAAAGACAGGGCCATGCCTACTTAATCTGGTGGACTTTGTGAAGATCACTAAAGCTACTGATTAGGGCAAAATCCACACTATCTACCTTACCCTGAATAAGGTGTTCAGCACAAAACCTCACTTGAGCACTGTAGATAAGCATAAAAAAATTAGGCATAAACCCCCATATGTCTCCAACTGAATAGCCAGCTGGCTCATTAATGGGACACAAAGTTAAGATGGGGGAATTCAACTCCACAAAGAGACCAGTTACTAGTAGACTGACACACAGATTGATGCTGGGGTCTCTCCTTTTTGGTATCTGCTTCTTTGAAGTCAAGGCAAATGTCAAGGGCCTCGGGCTGATATGGTGACCAAATCCCCTAAAGATACAATACCCTTCAAGGGGACCGGATACAAACAAAACTGGTGTTAGAGCCATGCATTAAAACTCAATATAAAAACATGCATAACAGGATCCCTTGGAAAGACAGCCATCTTTGGACATTACATTGATTATATACCCTAAAAGTAGACTTAGTAGCAGGGATCTGGGAATACATGTGGAGAATAACCTGAACTTTGACCACCTTGTATCTACTGTGGTGAGAAAAGTCATTCTACATTGCACAACATTTATATATGGACATGGCATCCAGGTCCAAGGATGTCATTGTTCCACTGTACTCTGCTCTCATTCGACCATTAAGTACAATGAGCCCTTTGGCATGCACCTGACCAGGCATTTGAAACGGCTACTTCACAAAAAAAGAATACAAGGAGTAAACAAGTACTATGCAGACAATCTCAAGTCCTAACCCTGTATTCATTCTCCTAGGCACTGCTGTGAGGCCATCTATGCCTCGCCTATAAGGCATCCTCTGATCCCATACTGATGGATTTGTTGCATATCAGAAAAACAAATGGCATAAGAAATAGCCATTCTAATGACCTAAGCCTTGTCAGTGACAGACAGGACACTTTGGAAGGACAGTTATGACTCAAAAATTACTCCTTCTCTGGAACAGCCTTCCCATCCACGTGAAGCAAGACTCATCCTTAAACATATTCGAACAAAACTTGGATCAGTGGATGGGAAATTGAAAATTTACCCCTTGTTTGGTACTGTTTTTTTCTCTTTTGTTGCTCCTATGCTTTAAGTATTGTTTGCTTTCGCCTACCTTATCTCATGTTCCAAAGTATATGATATACTCTTGCTTATGTATACTACAGTCATAGAATAAAATGGCAAATGGGCACAAAAAGTAGTTTAAGCGCTTTTGTTCATTTATTTCCTAGAACTTCGTCAGAAATTACAAACACAATCATACTACCACCTTTTATAGCAAATAATTTACAGATCAACCAATAACAAGCAACCATTAATCAAATGCTGATACGAAGCACATCAATATTAATTGAACACTGTTCTTTTTGTAAAAAATTGTTGCACAATTTTGAAAAAACATTCAAAGTTTTATGTAAAAAAATGCACAACAAATATATAAAACTATTTGATCAAATGTTTTTTACATTTTAAAACATTTTGTTGATATTTTTTCATTAATACCTGGTGAAATATCTGCTCTAAAAAGATTTGCCATTTGAGTTGTAAGTATTCCAGATATGCATTGGATGTGTCAGTTAATCTTTCCCACTTAACCTTTTCCAATACCATAAACTGAAAAGTTTTAAATTCCACACACACCTGAGAATGCCTAGCCAATGCATTACTATTGTCCTTAATTGCCAAAATGTGTTCCCTAATTCTGTCCGCTAACCTACGTGCAGTTTTTCCTATATAGAAAAACTTGTATGTTGAGCATACTGCAACATAAACCAGTCCTTCAGTCTGGCATGTGAACCTTTCTTTCACAGTATAAAGATAATTATTGTGCTCAAAGTAAAAACTACTCATGGTCAGAATACATCTGCACTGCAAACACGGATTATATGGAAAAGTTCCTACGTTGTCTATCTCTGACTGCACTCTTACAGTTGGTGAACTTTCTAAAAATTGTTTTAAATTTCTAGTTCTTTTGTAAATGAACTTAGGTTCATCTCCTATAACCCTGGCAATCTCTTGATTTCCTATTAAAATGTTCCAATTATCACTGATGATTTGTCTTTAGTTCCTTCAAGAACTGACATTTTTATCATGTGACCTTTTTAGCACAGAAACCTGCTTTCAGAATTGAAGGAAATTTATCACGTCTTTGTTCTTTAACATTATTGGCAATGACATAAAATTTTTCAGAAGAATATCCTCTTGAAGTAACTTTACCTTATTCATTTCCTCTAAAAAATCCAATTATCACTTATCAGATGACTTAATCTGATGATTTGCCCACAAAAAACATTTAGTTTCATATACGAAAGGTGAAAACTATCATAATGCAAATAATTGTTGGAAAACGTACTCTTTCTAAAGCAGTTACTGGAAAACGTTTTCCCTTGAATAGTTAAGCTGATTATCACATCCAAAAATGGACGGACTTTCCCCCATATCACTCTATACAAAATTATGCCATCTCACACTATCACTTACATGTCACAGTAACAAGTGCATGAATTTTTGAATCACTTGTTCAGATGAAAAACAAATTATCTATGTATCTTCTGTATAAGCATACATAGTTGAAAAGTGGAATCTTAGCCAGAAACAGCTGTTCCCACCAGCATAGGACTAAATTTGCAAACATGAGAGCTACTTGGGGCCCCATGGCCACCCCACTTTTTTATTGAAATACATTCCCATTAAACATGAAAAAATAGTTTAACACTATGTCCAACAACTAACTGACAGATGATGGATATATCATATCCCCTTTCTCTACAATACTTGCTCAAATATAACCTAACAAATTCTATACCCTCCTTTTGATCAACAGAGGTGTATAAAGAGCCAATGTCTATAGTGCACAGCATAGTTTCATTACCAGTGAAAACAATTTTTAAGTTCATCCAAAAAGATCCACGTGTTTTAAGTAATTACTGGTCTATACTATGGGGTTTAACACTGTTCTGAGAGACTGATCGGCAAATATACAGAGCTGAGTACATATATTTTTTTGGTTTTAAAGTTTGTACTGTTAGTTGTTGCTTAGATCTCTGTTGAAACTGTTTTGTCCCACCCACCCTCCCTGTAAATTTGGTGGCTTTTGCAGTTGCCCCGCCTCACTGTAGATTAGATCTGGGACACTGCCCCAGTCCCATCTCTTTACCACATTCTAGCTTGCACTGCATGTGAATTGTTTTTACTACTGTTTTCGCTACTTTTCTGTAAAAAAATAAATAAATCTGTAAGCCTGTTTCCTACCTTTCCTGTAACTAGTATTCCAGATACAGATTTGCTGTATCCAGGACTGTACATAAGCTTCTGAGACCCCCCCCCCCAAGCCTTTCTGTGATAGAGGGAAGCCTTCTAGCTTATCAGTGGGAATGGTAAGCACTAGATAACCTGTCTACCACATAAGGAGTGGTTCTGGCCCAGAAATTGTAGTTATTGGCAGTCTAGGCAATCTTCTATCTCTCTCAACTTTCTGATTTGAAAGCCTGCATTTGCACTTGTTTCTGTCCTGTAACTAGTCTAGTGCAGATACATATTCTTAGTTTTAGCACTTAAATTTGCTTATTCATGCTCAGCACTTGTTCATAACTTGTAAGCACTAAATGAGCTACTAATTACTAAAACACTCAATCTTCCTCATTACCTAGAGGAAAACAGCTGTTGTACTTACTTTTCTCACTTGCTTCGAGAAAAACAGCTCTTGTACTCACTTTCCTCACTTATCTAGAGGAAAATAGTTTTTTATTCAGGCATGTCCAAGGGTCAGCTCCCAGTGTTCTCTTGTGTCTATCTGATGAATCTGGGCATCTTGAGGCAATGTAGAAATTGCCTCATGTACACAGACAACCCTCTCCTCCTACCACCCAACACTACAACCTGTGAGAGATGCACTTATCTAGCCAAACTGGAGGTAAAGCTCTCTCCAACCAAGACTGAACTTGACAGTCAGGAGGAGAAGGTAAACATTTGCACCACACCACACTCATCACATAGTCTCACTAAATCTACACCACCAAAATTCACACCTAGTAACAAAAACATTCACGGAGGCTCTCAATAATAATCTGTCTAAGCAAAAAGAGACCTCCAAAGCAGAAACTCAAGTAACCTCCATCCCCCAACACAACTCAAATGACACATAGCCCACAGGCTCAGTGTGCCACTCAACCACAGCCAATAAGGCAAAACAACGTACCCAACACACTAGTCATAGGTGAGACTATAGTCAGGCACACTGATGTCCCACTCAGCAGGCTAAACAAGAAGGTTACCGTCAGCTGCCTGTCGGGTGCCAGGATCCGCCAGATAACCCACGCACTCAGGTCACTCCACAACAAGTACAAATAGGACTCTGTCATTGTCCATGTTGGTGTGAATGACCTGAGACATACCTCCCTGGACTACATGAAAAGAGACATGGAAGAGCTCTCCGATCTTGCAGCCCAGGCAGGTATGACCCTAGCCCTGAGTAGCATTCTGCCATCACCCAGAATGATACCGCAGTACAAGGAGAAAATGATTGACTTCAATAATTGGCTAAGCTTCTGGTGTCATTCTAAGGGGATCCAGTATCTGTCTGCTTGGATGACATGGTCGAGAGACCACGATGCTTTGCCACAGATGGCCTGCACCTGTCACCCCTGGGATTCAGGATACTGGCTAAGGCTCTTGCTTCCCCATAGTGCCTTTTGTAGGCAGGGTTCAAATAAATTCACCACCATAACAGGAACAGGCAAGCAAAAACTGAGGGTAATGCTACTCAATGCTAGAAGTCTAAATCTCAAAATACACTCACTCAAAGCACTCCTTAAAATGGAGAACATTGATATCTGTGCAGTGACTGAGACCTGGTTCAAGGCTCCAGACAGCACCCCTGCATTACCAGGCTATAACTCATACCACACTTGTCGGCCATGTAACCTGGACCAAAACACCAAAGGCGGAAGTGTGTCCATATTCATTAAAGATATCCACACCACCAGGCTAGTTGCTCAGCATAATGCATGCGAAGTTATCCAAGTGCAACTAACTCTGGGCAAAACTGCAATCCAAATTGTAGCTTGCTACAGATCCCCCACCATGCCCCAGGATTCCCACTCCTTCTTGATGTACTGGAAAATATTAGGGTTCAACCAAACACCCTAATAATGGGCGACTTCAACTACCCCACCATTAACTGTGAAAACTACTCGTGTACAAACTCCTTAGCTCAATGTTTTCTGGAATTCATAAACTCCAATGCCCTAGATCAACTTATCCACACCCCCACCAGGGGCAACAATATCCTAGACCTAGTCATTACCAACATGAGTGACCGGTGTTCCACACCTGAAGTCAACTCCTCGTTGGTCCAATCCAACCATAAGCTTATCACCCTTGATAGCCGCATCCCACCCCCACCCCCATTAAGGAAACAGTAAAAAAATTCTCCAAAGGCAAGGTCATGCTTCTTAAGACAGAAGTGGTGAACTTCATGACACCCATGCAGATGGACAATACAGTTACAACTGCTAAATCCTACACAAATGCACTCTATAAGCACTTACATGAGTGCATGGATCGTGATATCCCAAACGGAACTAAGACACTATCCTCCACAAAAAGGAAGCCAATCTTTTGGTCCCCTGCCATAAACAAACTGTACAACAGAAGGAAGAAAATGTTGCAAGAGAGTAAAATCCCATGAGTGGAGGAGCACCCTGGTCAGCCTCAGTAAGAAGCTGAGATCCCTTATAAGATCCTCCAAAACTAGCTATGAAAACAAAGTTGCCACTAAATCCAAGGACAACCACAAAGCATTCTATAGCAATGTCAAGAATCTAGATGGCAACACCCAGATCTGCTCAGAGTTGCAGCACAAAGGCACGAAAATTACAGACCCAACTGATATTGCCAACATCCCGGCAAATCGGTTGAATGCTAACTTTACCTCCCTCTCACCCCCTAAAGCGCCCATATCTATACAGGAAGAATGCAGAGTCCATGTAATCACAACTACGCAGGTAAAAGCTGCACTCTCTAAAGCCAAAAACACAGCATCCATGGGACCGGACAACATCTCAGGCTGCATTTTACACGAACTGGCTCCCCACTTAAGCACCATGCTCAATAATAGCCTTGCATCAGGCTTTGAGCCCACTGAATGGAGCACAGCAACAGTTATCTGACTCCACAAAGGGGGAGCCACCACTGTTCCCGGGAACTATCGACCTATTAGCCTGAAAAGCCTGGTCTGCAAGCCCATGGAACGTATCATGGAACTCAAAGACATTGGTAACCTCCAAACTCTGGATCCCACCCAGTTCAGGTTTGTGAAAGGAAGATCATGCCTCCTGAACCTGATCATCATCTTTGAGGCAGTCAAAGCCGTGGATGAGGGTAAGGTGGTTCACACAGCCTATCTTGACCTCGCCAAGGCTTTCACAACACCATCCCCCATTCTGGAATTATAGCTAAACTTACTAAACTAGGTATAAATCCCTATGTCACAAGATGGGTTGCCAACTGGCTCACTAACAGAACCCACATCGTAAAAGCTGCAGACTCCAAATCTGACCTCAAAGCAGTGACAAGTGGAGTACCACAGGGTTCCGTCCTGGGACCTCTCCTGTTTGGTATCCACTTCTCTGAAGTACAGGCCAACACAGAAGGCCTCTGGCTAACAAAGTTTGCAGTTGACTGCAAACTAGGAGCCATAGTCAAGTCCCCAAATGATGTGGACATCCTACAGAAGGGCCTCACTGAGACAGATGCCTGGTGTCAGAGGCATGGCCTCAAGCTCAATGCCAAAAAGTGCAGTGTCATCCCCTTTGGTAAAAACTCTGTACCCATGAACTACCGCATAGGCAGCAATCTACTTAACACTGAATGTGTGACAGGAGACCTCGGGACCAAGGTGGACAGTTGTCTCTCCTTTGATAGTCACATCGCCACAGTAGTCAGGAAGTCCTTCTACGTGGCACACATCATAAAAGGGTTCTCATCCAAGAAAAAAAAAAAAGAGGTCATTGTTCCTTTCTGCTCGACACTTATTAGACCCATTATAGAGTACAACGCCCCTTTTGGAATGTACCTCACAAGACATCTGCAGCAGCTGGAAAAGCCACAGAAGTACCTCACAAAGAAAATTACTGGCCTCAAACAAATGCCCTACACTGACCATCTCAAAAAACTCCAGCTTTACTCCGTAGCATATCACCTACTCCAAGGTGAACTCTACCCAACATATAAAGCTATGTCAAACCCAGAGCTGTTGGATATGCTACACCTAAAGAAATCCCAATCCCTATGAGCTACACCCTCTAGGGACCTAAATCTTGTCACCACAATAAACAGGACATGCTGGAGGGATAGTTTCCTGTCCCAGAGACTTCCCATACTCTGGAACAGGCTACCCATCTATGTCAAGCAAAGTTCTTCATTAGCACTCAAGAAAAATCTTGATGAGTGGATGGGAAATGGGAAATAGGAAATACACCCCGGGGATCACTTGCATCTCTGCTCGACAGTGGCACAGGAACATAACTTTCTTGGGTGGCGTAAGCCAGGGAACCTTGTTGGCTAGGCTTACGTAGGCCCTTGGGCCGATAGCCTAGTACCTACCTATGAACCTATGAAAACCAGTGCCACTGTCATTCCTCCCTGAAAACCAAAGTAAAGGTAGGGATACTGTCTTTCCAGATGACAGGAGTGGGATGTTTTCTATCAAGACCTGAACCGTTTGCAGGAAAGTCCACAAACGGTCTCTAAGGAAAGACAGCCTTCAGTTTAAAGGTTTGTTCGGTTATTTCAATTCATACCATATTAGTGTGTTACCATCACTGCAATATGTCAAGCAATGTTCCTGTCAATCTAAAACGATGTCAATCCTATAATCATGAAGCTGTTTTAAGAATTTATTACATTGTTTGAATAACATTTTAGTGGACTTTTACTCGTGAGGACTGAAACAAGTTTTAGATATATTAGAGCCAAAATACAGAGTCAAATGTATGAATCACCTAGCAAGTACTTGGATCCAAAATAATTTTGTGACACAGTGAACAAGTAGGAGAACCCAAAGTACAGAGCTTTAAGATGTATGGGTTTATCATCCACTGGTGCCTCACATCTATGCTGATAGCTATAACCAATGGACCATTTTATGACCAGGTGTTAAATAGGGTTTGGTTAAAACTGGAGTTATAAACAAATAGAATGCAAATTGGTCTTTATTACATAGGAGGAATATGCATTTCAAGGAGGCTGTTGTCACAAGAATTCAAAAGACTTTGATGCTGACATAACAGAATAATTATATTCTGTAGGGTTCAGATTCATTTAATTTGAAGAGGCAATGGTTACTTGCAGGTCATGCAGGTATCACTATGATGGCAGTTTCTCAACATTAGCATAACTGCCATTTATGTTACTTATAATGTGTGTTTTGCTGCAGCAACATAAACATCATTCCCCATTCCTTCCATGTCCATTATTCCACTGGTCCTACTTGTTTGTATAACTCTTCATAAAACTTTCTAAATACCTTTTCTAAATACCTCTCTAATCTTTTTGTCTCTTCTGTTATCCCCCACAACACACATTTTTTATCCTGGCTACCTCCAAACTCCAACAAGTTTCTACTCCTCATCTTCAGTGTCAATCACTACCACTCCCTGCCAGTACCATATTGCAGCCTCCACTGCTGCCATGTACTTCGCCTTCATTTCGGCCTTCACATTATCAGTTTTTCCTCCTAAGGTTTTCACTTTCCTCTGGTTTCTCCCAAGCTTTCATCTGTAACACAAAGTAGGCCTTCCATCCTCTACTTTCTGCCCCTTAGTTCCTTCACACTTAAATCAATTTTTCTTTAACTGCAGCCTTTATCCCACCCCACTGTTTATCCCTTAACTCTTATTTCTGCTTCATGTTCTCAATCTCCACTAGAATTTTTTAAAACTCCTCTTTACCTCCAGTATTCTTATACCTGTATCCTGGTCACCTCAATCTAATTTTCTTTGCTTTATGCTCTTCTCTTCTGTTTGCAAACAGACTGCTACATGGTTAGATATGCATCTGTACAGAATCATGTCTATTCCCTTTTGTGTCAGAAATTTATCCCGACAGCTTACCTGGAGAAGACCATTCCCAGTGAATGTGCATTACTGTCTGCATGAGTATCACTCTCCATGCCCCTTCTTCCCCGGGATTTTCAGAGTCTCTCATATCTTCCTTTACTCTTTTGTTACAGGTTGTCTGCTGGGTTCTGTGGTTACTTAAATATTACACTAAATTTTCATTTCATTCTTTTATTCTGCTCCCACAATGAAAAAAAAAATATGTAGTCATGAAAATATGTGGTCATCCCCCTTTTGGGCATAAATATGTTAACTATTGTCTGCCTCTGTTCCTAAATAATCCATCTCCCGGCTTCACTTTGGAGTGTTCTTTTTGTAATCATCTGCAGCCCTCTTTAATAAAAGCAGATAACTGTTCTCCCTCCCTCAGCTTGGTGTCCCAGTCACATTTTGGGAAGTCACTGCTGTGTATATAGCTTCTTTTATCTTCATGTTTTAGCTTGGTCTCTTGTACTTGATACTGTTTTCATTCAACTGTATACATTTTGCCTCTATCAAGTTTGAGAGCCTTCCCTATATTCCATGTTTACCTGTTTAGTCCTCACTCCCAAAAGACCAGTGCATATGGACTCTCCGACTGCTGGCATTTCCACAGAACTAATCTGCTGTCTTTTTGGCTCCTTTCTCTATTTTGCTCCCTTCTCTCCTCCTCAGTCACTCGTGGGCCATACATTGTGCCATCTGCCCTGCTCCAGTATTGGGTGCCAATCTTTTCTTTCCTTCTGAGTTTGTGCATCTCCACCTTAACTTAACTCTTCCTACTACCATTTTTTTTGTCTATTCTGTCTGTACAAGTGGGCTCTGCATGCATTCTTTTTTTTCTCCTTCTGTAATCCTACTCATGTGATTCCATACTATCCAGCTCAGAGATGACATTCACAATTGCTCTACCTGTACATGCATGCATTTTTCCCTATATCGTTCTTTCCCTCCCCCATGTAATCTTTAATAAAGCACTGTGCATTTGAAATCCCCACTTGCTCTTCGTGTACTTTAACATTCTGTTCATTTCATCAATCCATGCAGTATTCCTTTACTTTTCTTAATGAGGATTCCTTTGTTGTCACCACTTCATGGGCTCTCTTCAACTTGTTTAATCCATTGCCCCCAACACATACCACAACCCACCAGCCCTTGGGAACAGGTCCCTTGCACAACTTCCACTTTCTTTGTGCATTTTTTACAGGAAGAATCACTTTTACTTTCCCACAAAGCCTTGTGGAAAAAGGAATGCACGGTACTGCAGTTGTGTCCCTTCATCTGTTAGTTTTTGTTCATGTACTGCAGCATATACTCTCATGTTTATTCTCCCATCACTGTCAGTCATTGGGTTGCTCCCATTTTTGTTTTGCAGATTTTATTTGGTACTCACACTCAAGTTTATCCAGTTTTCCAAGTCCTTCTGGTGTCCACCATTATCCTCTTATGTCTCCTGATTTGTTCAACACGGCATCTGCTTATGCACCCATTCCATATTCTGTTTCCTTCTTGCCTCCTGCTCTTGTGACAATGACTACATAATTCATGGCCTACTCATTCCACTTCCACTTCCTGTATACTTCTTTTCCTGGGTGAAAGATGCTCTGTGACCAGGCCATGCAAATTGTAAGCTCTGTCTTCGTCTTTCTCTAGTGGCATCCCGCTCCAGGACTGAGGAAGTTTGAAATTTTTCCTGTTTCTTTAGGTTGATTTTGATGTAGTTTTTCACCCCTTGTCTGAATGTGGCTTTTTACAAAGGCAGTCTTTATCGACTTTTCTATAAACCAACATTTTTCATACAGTGCAGTCTTCATCCATGGTTCAAGATATTAATTCCCTGGCAGTTGCCTCTGTTACAATGAAAAGCTTGACATTTTAAAATCTTTCCAATATTTTAAGTGTTACACAGTAAGATGAAACTAAATACCAAGGATGTACAAGATTTGCAAAAAGAATGAAAACAAAAAATATAGTATTTTTTTTTAATAAAACGAGGTGTGGTTTGCTCAATTTCCAGGATTCATACTATCACTTCATCCTAGATGCCTGGTCCCAAAGTATCCGCTAGCCCCTCCAACATCTACTTGAATCCTTATAGCCTCCATTTTATTCCATAATTTCTTTTCTTCATTACTGTTAATGCCTTCTCTGCTTAAGAAATTGTATGTTTTCCAGTTTCACATTATAACCATCTTGGATACAAACAGTAACAGCTATATTAACGTTTTGCCCTGCAAACAGTCTGTACATTATGGGCACCAGCTCAGTAGAATGTTTTTCTCCCATCTCCAAGTGCCTTCCCAGGATTTTACCAGTTCCAGTTAAATTTTGCAAGCATAACTAAAAATTCTTCATTTGTGTACATAATTAAAATTTGTGGTACCAGCCTTTCTTTTGCTAAGTTCTGCATTGCTACATCTCCAGCCACTTGGACTTGCATCTAGGAACATTCTATGCTGTCATTCTGGTATACAGAAGTACTCATAAGAGCATTTCCATCCAAAAATTCATAACTTCCAAATCTTTGTTATGCGTTAAATACATTTTTTGTATTCTTTGCATCTACCACCTTTCATATCACAGTGACTCTCAGTGGGTATCTTATCCATGGTACAATGCCTTCAGTCTTTGGTACTTCCACTACTTACAGAAGGCTCATCTTCACCCTGTACATCTGTTCTGAACATGCCTCCACTATGCACACAATCACTGTAGGAACCTTACTTGTGTCAGAATATGCTCTCAAGCCATGCATACAACAGCATATTCCACACTTTTGCCAGGTGTCTGAATGGTATTCCTACTCTATATATTCTCACTGTTTGAGATGGTACACAAAGGTACATTATCAATCTTTTTGAGCAGATCACAAAGTTTTCAGCTCACCATCCTGCTCCCTTGCAGCAGCCATCTAAAACGATTTAACTTTTTCCATGCAGCAACACATATTCTCTTGGACTACAATCACCTCTTACCTACATTCAGCAAATGAACCCCATCTACCAAATACATTTTTGAAAATGTTTACAAACATTCAACTATTGCCTGGGAAAATACTCAGAGCAATACTGGACTCAGCAAACAAAACTTTGCTATGAAGGAATGTAGACTACGGAAAGTAAAGGCAAA
>NC_056727.1:443705364-443725364 GCF_019279795.1 Protopterus annectens
AAACATTGCAAATATTTGCATACACCATGTACTGAGCCTGTAAAGTAATGAATTAGAGTGTTTACCCTCTTTAGGGCAACTAACAGCTTGACAAGTCAAAAATTGAGACTGGATTTCTAAGAACTATGACCACTAATGTCCTTTTACTATTTCTACTTTGCAAATCCACTGCTTTTTCCACCCTCTATGCAAAATACAAGAGGACTTTTTGGAATGGTCGGACAATGAATGGATGGGACTTGATGCAAATTTTTCATAACTGCAAAGCAGTTCTTCCTGGAGTGGTCTCTTCGTATGGGAGACAAGTATTCGCAATCCAATAAATTCAGAAGTTTAAGCTCATCTTACAGTTTGCTGTGTTCATTTGCAAAAGGCTTCACTGATGCTGGTAAAGCAGCATTCAGTGTTGCCTTTTGTTTCATACTTCACGAACAGTGGCCCAACTTTCTAAAACCTTCTCTGTTCAAATCTGTTTAAGGAATTATAGTCCATTTTTTAAAAGACATGCATTAGTCTGTTAATTCTGAGGAGTACCTTAAAATATTGTCTGTGAATCCATATTAAGTGTTGGCAATACTACACCGCTTTGCTGTTTAAAGGTGTAGTTTTTACACAAGTTTTGTTTTGCAAAGCAGGACTCAAGTTTAGACACGTCCCTTTATAAGAAAGTTTGATTTTCTCTTTGCTCCCAACTGCAGTTTTACCTGGTGCTCTGATTTCCTCCCATACTTCAAAAAATATGCTGTAGATTAATTTATCTTCTAACCTGCCTGGTTCATAGGTGTTTATGAGGTTAATGACCACAAGGTTGTTTTTAAGCCTAGCCATGCATATCAAAACTCTGACAAGTTCTGCTACCCTTAATTGTAAGCAAGGTCTTGGGAGATGACAGATTTGGTTTCGGGTTAGGTAATACAAACCAGGGATGAATTTTCTATTCCCCATCCAATTGTCCAAGTTGTACTTGAAAGGTATATTCTCTGGGATACACAACAGTCTCTCAAACAGATCTTATTTACATCACAAGCAAGGTTTATGTCTTTAGAATGGGTAGTGTTAGCGCAGTTTGTTTTGCAGATTTGCAGGAGGTCCATCATGCTGGAATCAGAAAATGCCTTGTGTGCCAGACATAGACCTCCCCTAACAGCTTGTAGGAGACAGAGTAGAGAGACAGGGGCTTGAGGTTGTCTGTATGACATTACTTATGCCCTGTAATATTTTAATGATAGTCTGTGGACATACCAGTTGTTGGATGTGCCTGGTAAGATAACAAAAGGGTCACTGTACTCAATGACAGGTCTGATGAATGCCGAATATAGTGGAACAATGACTTCCTTGGACCTAGATGCCATACCTTTATTTTTAAGTTGGACAACATAGAAAGATTTCCTCACTAATGTAGACACAAGGCTAGATTACGGTCTATAAGTGTTTCCAAGTGTCTGACTACTGGGTCATCTCTTAAGGGTGTGTTGCCAATATGATATTTACCAGAGGTAGATGCCTTCTTGAACGATATCACTATGCATTTCTTGGGATTTAGTTTTGATCCATGGCTCTGACTAGTTATTTATCTGTGTCAGCCCTTCCTGGAGAACTGTCAGTCGGGGATTCTATGACTGCTGCTAATTTGCAATCAGCTGCACATTTAGTCAGCCAGAGGTCATTGACATTGGCCTTGACTTCAAAGTAAATGCCATAAAGGAGCAGTCCCAAGACCGATTCCTGAGGGGCATCACTAGTGACTGGCTTCTTTGTAGTGGTGAACCTCCAATTCTAACTTCTTGGATCCTGCGAGTCAGCTGGCTATCCATTGGGTGACGTAAGGGTTTATACCCAACCTCTTGGTTTGTGTCAAATGCCTTGGCCAGGTCAAGGTAGTCAGTGTGAACCTTTTTGCCCTCATCCATTGCTTTGGGGACCTTCTTAAAGAAGTCCACCTGGTGAAGTAGGCATGAACAGACCTTGAAAAAACGAAAGTGGGTTAGGTCCAGTGTCTGAAGGTTTCCTGTCATTACTGACAATTTCCATAATTCTTTCCATGGCTTTACAAACCCATAAGTCTCCCTAGTCTCATGCAGTTTCCAGGGTCTGTAGATATCCCACCTTTGTGTAGAGACATGACTGTTGCTGTTTTCCATTCATGAGGCATGAAGCCTGTTTGGAGGCTACAGTTAAATAGTAATTCCAGAGGAACTGACAGGTCATGCTTCATGCTGTTTAGAATGCATCCTGTGATATTTTCTGGGACCACTGATGCAGTTTTATTGGCCTTAGAGAGACCATTAAGCACCTGTTCCCTAGTGATAGTGGGGGGTTATATTTGATGTTCTTTCCTGAGGGAAGGTTGAGGGGGAAGAGAGGGGTAAAGCTGAAGCTGAATTTGTTGGCCAGTAGATTTGCTATATCTTCTGGCTCACTATTCGTGGCTCCATTACCAATCAGCTCTGCACACAATTGTGTATTCCTTTGAAGTTGCAGACTTAGCTACAGAATGCCTTCTTGTCCTTGGCCTGAGAGGCCAAATTTATTTTTGGTAGACTATTAGTCCTCAGAGTTGTTTAGTTTGATGAGAGTGCTTTTATCCTGCCAGGTGCTACTACACCTATTTTTTTCCATGATTTTCTTCCTTCTGTTATACAGCCTACTGATGTTGCGATTCCACCAGGGTGGCTTTTTTTTTTTTTGAGTTAGTTCTGTACTTTTTCCTAGTGGGTACAGCTGCCTCTGTACAGCTATTAACATGCTTGCATAGGATTTCTTTGAACAGTTTTGCATAAGCAGCAGTTCTCTCAGGGTTATGGGGGACTAGAAATTTTGCCAGATTATCACTTAACAGTAGGAAGTTGGCCAGAGTAGTTCCTAAATGTTCCAGGCTTAGCTGGGGTTCCAGGTTTTAATTTTACTTCAAAAGGAGACCATTTTGTGGTCTGCATTTACCAGAGAAGACATTACATGAGGGGGGTTTTGCAGCACTCTCCCATATTAGTGAGGACCAGATCCAGTATGTTTGCACACCTAGTCAGTGTATTGACAATCTGGTCCAGGCAGTTTGTTTATATAAAATCAAGGAATCTCTCTGCCTGTATGTTTGGTGTTGTATAGGATTCCCAGTTAATAATGGGGTAACTAAAGTCACCCAAGAATATGGTATTAGGTTCTATGATGAATGTTTCCAATATGTTTAAATACATGTTATGGATTTCCTGGGTCAAAGGATATCTATAGTTTGCAAGGAAGTGGTATGGGATTTTGCCTATAATGGTGATTTGAACATGAAGCTCAAGTGCATTGTCTTTTTTGAGGTTTGTTTATTTTTGATGTAAATCGAGACAACTCCATCTTTAGTCCCTGTCTGTGTAGTAGCTGGTCTAAATGTGTGGAAGGTACTATAGCCATGCTCTCTGTGTCTTTAAACCATGTCTCAGTGACTGCACAGGCATCAGCTTTCTCTAGGGTAAGGAGAGCTTGTAGGGGAGTAGAGTTTTTTTGTTCAGACTCCTAGCATTGAGCAGCAACACCTTTAGATTTTCTTGGTTTTGATTTGCCATGTCAGAAGAACTTTCAGTTTGCTATTGCCGACAAAATAATTGGGGAGGACAATGTTTTAGCTAATATTTGAAACCATATCGGAGAGAGAGGTGAAGACCATACCTGGCAAAGCAGCATGGTCTGTTGACCATCTCCTTCCATGCTGACAAATACTTCACCCCCTTCAAATGAAACCAGAAACTAAGCCAATTATAAAAGTCAGTCATCTTCTCCAAGGAAGACACCACAATATGAACAGAAGGTAGAATGCTCCTCAATGCTAGTTTCATACCAACCTGGGACCTAGAGCTCCATGTCTCTCTTCATGTAATCTAGGAAGGTGTGTCTTGTACCATACTAGTCTGTAGATGTGTATGCCATATGACACTGTGTAGGCATTAATCTATATGTGTGTACATGTGCCTGCGGCATGCATTTACAAGCACATGTGCAGGTGTGCATCTGTGCATGCAGGCAATATTGTGTGCATGTGTGTGTATACGTGCATGTGCGTGTGTCCGCACACAATTGCGTGCTGATGCCTCATTCAGCAAATATTCTATGCTTTGTGTCCATTGAGTACCAGGATAGGCTCAGACTGTTCAGCATCTTTGTAATGAATTAAGCAGAAAAGTCATGAATACATGAATGCTATATATCTGAAGTACTATAATCAATGTACATGGTTACCTATAGATGTTCTTTCCCTGGATACCCAACCAGGAAGAGTGGCATTTTGGAGAACAGCTGGACCACTCGGTTCTCAAACAAGTAAACAAAATTACATCATTATTCAATCCTCTATAGGACTTTATGCAATAGAACAGAATCTTCCATAAAGAATGGGTCAAAGTACAGGCACTTCCTGCTTGAATTTTGGGCTTGTGTCCCACTCCCGCACTCTCCTAAAGTGATCAATACACAAGTTCACACCAGGCAATGTTATAACTAAGGTGTGGGAAACTGAAATTCTGCAAAGGGTTTTACACATACAAGAGGGGACTTGAAATGCTCACTGTAACCTGAACCCTTTATTGTTTCCTATAAGTAATCCATCTATGCACCTTCTAGCCATGTATTGTGCTATACTAATTGGTAAACAAAATGAAGTGGATTAAAAATCCTTTTCAAAAGTCAATTTTTAATACAAATATTCAACATATTCATAGTAAAATATTTTAGCAGCATAATTTGCAGTCTTTCTTATAGCTGAACTACATCAGACTAATCAGTTAGAAAACATTTTCTGAATCAGGCACAAAATGTAAAAATGACATCAAAAGGCTGGAAATGTTTGATTTGTAAACCTCCAGTATCTTGCAGGCTCTACCAAACAGTATGAAAATTTACAAGATTTAAATCCAGTTGTGCCGTGCAGTAAAGCATTGACAACAGAATGCAAATGATTGTTCAGTTACATCACAATCATCCCTATTCATGATATTTAACAAAAATTTAGATGCTGAACTATAGTTAGCTGCAAACCATAAAAGCAATAAAATGATGAATGACAGTTCCTTCCTGTGGCTCCAGCTGCTTTATAAGCTCATTTCACTTTTTTGTGTCAGGTGTGCACCTTATGGTCATTTCTCATACAGGCTCCCCTGTATATTCTTTCCCTGCTAGACCTGCGGATGCCTGCATTTTTATACTGCATATATGATCCATGCCAAGCTGGTGAAAGGTATGCAACATTTAAGCTAGCTGCATAAACAGCATATCTAAAAACTGTGCAAATATGCCATATTCATGCATGCTATGCCCCAGCAGAGTAAGGCACTGATGTTACTACATGAAATGGCAAGTGACAGGAGGTACTCCTGGGCAAAAAGCATCATAAACAGGTTTATAGTATATAGACGGTTTTGCACAACAATCCATACTATCTTAACATTGAGGTAGTGCGCCAAGACAATGAACAGTACTAAGTATAGTACAAGGGAATAAGAGAACCACAGACAAAAGAAGTGGGTCCCTAGACAATAAATGGTGTTAAGGGGCAACTTCAGACAATAAGCAATATATATGCTGTGAAAGCAAGCAGACACTACATGCTAGCAACACTAGACACTTATGGAGAGATGTACTGCTAGTGCACTCTACTTCTGTATAGCCTTCATAGGGCCAATCAGAACATGGAATGGGGGATACCAGTACACAAGGAATTCATGGTGCAAATGTTCCATCATGTCTTCCAGTCAGTAGGACCAATCATAACATGGAACACAGGATACTATTAAATAAGGGAATTAATATGTATTCACAGCATAAACAGCCAGCAAAAAGAAAGGGGGTCCATACAGAATCTTAGTCTTGTGTTGTACATTGCAATAGGTCATGAAAGACATCTTTATGACTCTTTACTCATCTCTCTTATTGCCTTTTATAAAAAATTAGTGCCCTGAGCATGCAAGACCATTTTCTAGGACAAACTGACCAAAATGCAAATAAAATGTAAATGTAAACAGTGAAAACCAGAGCTAAAACTTTATAGAAACATCTAAAAGTATCAGCTTTCCATTAAATGACAAACTTATATTTTAACATTATAAATCATAGAAATAAAATGTCTTGCACAGTTTTGTTCCCCGTGTAGAAAAAGCTTAAATAAATGTCTACTATTAAGACTGTGAAAATAATTCAATTCTGTAGTTCAGATGGCAGTTGCATACACATCCAGAAGACAGCATGACTGAAGTCTAGTGTCCAATGAATCCTTAAAGGTTTTGATCATGTGATTTCCACTGATCCAAGATCTCTGACTTATCATATAATTCTCTGAAGGAGTTTACTTACATTCCTCTACCATCACACTCTTGGCATAATTTGTATAGCACTAAATCCACCACACTACATAGCAAACTGCTGAAGTTTCTAAAAGGTCATTTCTGAGCCCCATTTCCCTACATTACATCAAAGCATTTACCTGTGCTAAATAAAAAAATATAATGGGTGGATTTCCACTGGAGATACCAGTGATCCTAGCTTGAGAATGAAGTTAGAGAGAAACAATTAGAGGAACAATTGAGCATATACAATGTTTTTCATTCTACCCCCAAATACCCTGAGATGAAGGGTGGGGGGTCACGGACTCCACCAATATTAGACAGTTCTCCAATAGAGCCAGCCAGCCAACACTAAAATACAAAATCCACATAATGAGTTGCAATTGCACTTCCAATATGGGAAAAAGACAACTAAGTACTTTTCAATACAGTCAAGCTTCAGTCTCACAATGTAGAGGAGATAAGTGTAAGTAAGAGCAGATTAAAATGTGTGGTGACAAATTCCCAAAGAGGTCTACATATGAAAAAGGAAGACATTCTAGATAGCTTTCAATCAGACCCAGGACTTCACACTGCCGTTTTTCTAATGATGCTTGAATGCAAAAATATGCTACTGTTTATTCTACATAAAGCCCACACATGAAGCATCAAATTCAACACCTAATTTGCAAATTTTCATGTTGCAGCATACGTGTGAAAGAAAGTACAGTTGTGTACACTTACCATAAATGTAGATGTTAGAGTGTATTCACTGTTGCAGTCATCACATTTGGATTATCCCTGACAGGGTAGCCCTCGGCTGGCCTGAATACCAGAGGCTTAGTATTTCTGCGTCCGTTGCTGTTGCTCCAGGAGTGACGTCAGGTCGTCAGTAATATAAAGTAAGGCAGCCGACGCCATTACATCAGTTTTTCTTGCCCTAACCTGTCAGGAACCCCCAAGTGGGAGTCAGGCTCTGGTGGAAGAACACCACCAGTAGAAAGTAAATACCAATATGTCCCTTGTAAGGAAAGAGAAGAAAGACGAGGGGGATGGAGGGAGGGAAGCCAGGACTGCAACAGTGAATACACTCTAACATCTACATTTATGGTAAGTGTACACAACTGTACTATGTTCTTCCTGTTTCACTGTTGCAGTCATTACATTTGGGTTGATTCCCAAAGCTGAGGAAAAGGGTGGAGGCAGTCAAGGAAACTAGGGGCTGGCTAGGATGCCCTGCAAGACTGCAGAGGCAAACCCTGCCCTGGAGTTTGAGAAGGTAGGCAGGGGGTAATGTTTGGTGAAGCTGTGAACAGCTGTCCAGGTGGCAGCCTCCAGGATGTCCCTGGGACTCCTCTGAGGAAGGCTGCAGAGGTGGAGGCTGTTCTGGTGGAGGGAGCCCTGACCCCAATGGAGGGAGGCTTTCCGTGTTGTTTGTAGCAGAAATGGATGCAGTGTGCTATCCATTTGGAAATGGTTTGTTTGGAGATGGCTTTGCCCTCTGCCCCTGCAGCAAAGCTAACCAGCAATTCATCAGACTTTCTGAAGGATTTAGTCCTGTCTAGACAGAATCTGAGCTGTCAGTGCACATCTAGGGAGTGCAGGATCTTGTCCCCCTTATTCTGTGGGTTATGGAAAAAGGTGGGCAAATGAATGGATTGGTTGAGATTGGTTGAGAGCCACACTGGACACTACCTTGGACATAAAGGATGGGTTAGTCCAGAGGGATACCTTGTCAGCAAGGAAGATGAAGGGTTCCACAGCCATGAGTGCTTGCAGCTCGGAGACCCTTCTGGCTGAAGTTACGGCCAGACGAAAAGCTGTCTTCCAGGAGAAAAATTTTAGCTCTGCTGAAGAGGCAGGTTTGAAGGGGGGGGGGTGAGCTTTTCCAACACAAAGTTATGGTCCCAAGCTGGGGTTGGTGCTCTTCTAGGTGGCCTCAAGTTGCTAGACCCTCTTAGGAACGGTTTGATCAGAGGGTGATTGCTCTGTGGGAAAATGAGAAGAGATAGCAGAGTTATGAATTTTAATAGAGGAAAAGGTGTGTAGCTGGTCAGCTAAGTAATTCAGGCTGAGAGGGAGGGAGGGCTGTGTCGTATTGGCTCCCTTAGCCTGAATCCAGGTGCAAAACCTTTTCCACTTGTCAGCATAAGACTTCCTAGTGCTACGGCATCTGGGCTCACGTATAACATCTAGAACCTGTTTGCCAAGGCTGGCAGATTGATTGGAGGTTAGGGAATAAGCCAAGCTGCCAAACTGAGTGACTGCAATTGGGGATGCTTGAATTCCCCTTCCCTCTGGGTCAGGAGGTTTGGAATCTGAGGGAGATGCCAAGGTGGCAGAGGGGACAGGCTGCACAGCAAGGGGTACCAGTGCTGGTGAGGCCAGTCTGGAGCTATAAGAATTGTCCTTTGTTTTTCCTCCTTTATTTTGAGCAGTACCCTGGGGATGAGAGGTAGTGGAGGAAAGGCATAGACCGATAGATCGACCCAGGGGAAGGATAGGGCATCCACTTTCCAAGCCAGGCAGTGATGCTCCCTGGTGTAGGACTTGCCAAGCTGATGGTTCGTGTGGGAGGCAAAGAGGTTGACCTTCGGGATGTCCTATTTCTGAGTTATTAGGATGAAGGTTCTTCTGTTGAGCTGCCACTCGTGGGACCAGAAGATTTCTTCTTAAATGGTCCACCGGAGAGTTGAGAGAACCCGGTAGGAAATGTGCTAACAGGTGGAGGTGCATGGCAGAGGCTGTGTGCCAAAGGGTCATGGCCAGCTGGCATAGAGGGTAGGACTGTGTCCCTCCCTGCTTGTTGATATACCACGTCACAGCTGTGTTGTCTGTTTTGATCAGGAGAGCACCTGGAGAGAAGGGGCTTGAAAGCTATCAAGGTGTGCTGGACAGCTATCATCCCTTTTTGGTTGATGTGGAGATGAATTGGCTGTGGGCTCCACTGGCCCTGTATGCACCTGCCATCCAGCTGTGCACCCCAGGCATAATCTGATGCATCTGTGGTGAGGGTCTGGGTGGTGAGAAAGGTAGTCCTTTGTTGAAGGAGCATGCTGTTGCCCACCAAATAAAATCTTTTCTGAGGCAAGGTATTATAGGTACAAGTCTCTAGGTCTTGAGTGTGTTGACACCAAAGGCGTTTTAGGTACCATTGAAGTTTCCTCATATGCAGTCTGGCATATGGAAGGAGTAGAATGCAAGATGCCATGAACCCCAGAGCTTGCAGGATTTTCCTTGCAGATAGTTGGGGTCTGGTGGCTAGCTGAGAGAAGTAGGCTGTCAGAAAGGTTTGCTTTTCTGGGGTAAGGAATGCAATCTGTGATGCTGTGTCCAGGCTTGCTCCCAGGAAAATGATCCTTTGGGTGGGTACCTGTTTGGATTTCTTTTCGTTGATTGTATACCCAAGGGAGGTTAGTAGGGACTTCACAAAGGCCAGGTGCTTAAGCAGCTTTTCCTGGCTGCCTGCCTGAATAAGGCAGTCGTCTAAGTATGGGTAAATCTGGATATTCCTTTGTCTGCAAAAGGCAATGGCCGGAGCCAGGCATTTTTTGAAAACTCTGGGAGCAGTAGATAAAGCAAAGGGAAGTGCAGAGAACTGCAAGTGCTGAGATCCTGCCCTGAAACTGAGATATCCCCTGCAAGATTCCCTGAGAGATGTGGAGGTAGGCCTCCTTTAGGTCTAGGGTGGCTAGCCAAGCATCCTTGGAGAGCATGGGTAGCAGATGCTGGAGGGTGAGCATTTTGAATTTTGGGATCACCAGGAAGGTGTTTAGAATGGATAGATCTAGGATGGGGTGCCAGGTGCCCTCTTTCCTGGGTACCAGAAATAGTCTGGAGTAGAAACCTTGGCCTTTCTGTTCTATAGGAACTTGCTCTACTGCCCTCATGGAGAGCAGGGAAAGGACTTGCTTTTGCACCTTTGCCCACTGGTTTGATGATAGATCTAGGAACCCTTTTGGAGTTGGAAGGCTGTGGAAAAAAAATTGTATCCCTGGGACACTATGTTGAGAACCCAGCGATCGCTGGTAATGGTGGCCCAGGTGTTTTCATGAAAGGAGTTTTCCTCCTAGGGGTAAGTGACAGTGGGCAGAGGGAGGGGGTGGGGGAGGAGAGTCATTGCTAGTTCTTACTATAAGGAGTGGCTTAGAACTCCCTGGTTTTGAAGTGGAGGTAGCCCACTACTTAGATCTCTGCATTCCCTGTGGCTGTAGTCTGTGGGGTCTGGCTCCCTGGGGTCTGGGCTGAATTGACCTGGTAGGAGGAGGAAAGGAGCAGTGCCTGGAGGAATAATGCCTGCTGAACGTGGGTGGCTGGAATTGTAAGAAACCCTTAACTGTCTGCATAGATTTTGCTTTTTCTTCCATCTTTAAGACCTCTTCTGCCTTCGTGCCAAATAAGTTGTCTTTGTAAAAGTGGGCGTCCAATAATTTAGATTTAACATGGTCTGGCAAGGGCTATTCCTTAAGCCATGCATTACTTTTAAGGACAGAACCGGTGACTGCTGCCCTGCAAGAAGCTTCTATGGTGTCAAAACCACAGTGCAAGGTGTTTAGTTATTTGACTTGCAGAATTCATTAACTCTTGTAACTCTTTAGATTCTGCACAAACAGAAAAGGAAGACATTTTTTGTTTGAGGAGGTCCAGGGTATGTTGAAGTTTTAGTATATGGAACTGACAATTTAGCACTCTGATAGCAACAGTAGCGGAGGTGTATACTTTTTTACCCCATCTGCCTAGTGCTCAGGAAATCCCTATCTGGGGGAGTGGGATTCTTCGCAGAGGTTGCTTTAATTCCTTTAGGCCCTTGAGAAATTACCTCAGGGTCAGCAGTAGGATTCTTAAAAAGAAATGTGCGAGTCAGGGACTCTAATACCCGTCTGGTTTGCTGGGTGCAGGAGGGAGGGTGTCAGGAGTCAAGCTGGATTCCAGGAAAACAGCCTCCACAACATCCAGGCCACGGGTCTGTGCTGTGGAAGATCTAAGAATTCCCTGAGTCTCTTTTTAGACTGAGGGTAGTACTGACTTTCCCATTGGAAATGCTCCCTTAAGGTATGAAGGGTTTCCCCAAAGAAAAAAATCCTCTGAGGAAGAGGCTAAAAGGAATGGAATCCTCTGCATCAAAATCCTCATAAGCAGAGAGGGGTTGCATGTCTACATACTCAGATGCATCAGAGTCACAGTCAGACTCCTGTTTAGACAAAACTACAGGGGACAAATCTCTTTTGGAAGGGGTAGCTTGGCTTCCCCTGATCAGCATGATAAGGTCTTCCACCATTTTAAGCATTTGAGACTAAGGCAAGGAAGCTGGTGCCTGAGATTGGGTTGTCAGTTTCTTGGGTGTGGTGTGTAATCTGGGCCTAAGAAACTCTGTAGGTTTTGAAAGAACGGTAGTCACGAAAGAAGTCTGTCGAGAATCGGTAGTGCAAAGAACTTCTTCAGAAGCCGGTGCCTGCTCAGTGGCACTGGGCCCATCCAAGGTAGAGTCAACCACAGGATCCTTAGTCTGAGAGTTTTGTGGCATACCGAACTCCAAAAGGGTCTCGGTAGCGCGTTTATATCACGCTATCAAAAGATGAAAATAGCAAACGCTATTTCATCGAACCTAAAATCTATACCACATATCAAACATTCAGAACAGCAAATTTTTTCCTTGGGGAAAAATTCACTATTCCGAAACACATACACAACACAAGCACACCTATAAAACATCAATCCACACACATACACTTATAATCTTACAACTAACCCTACACTAAACTGTACATACACTACTATTTATCCACTTACCTTAACCCAAACCCTAACCCTAATGTCAGTCACTATCGCACACTCACCTAACCCGCACCCTAACTCACTTAACCCACCCCTAACCCGCACCCTAACCCTAACAACCACACAATCGCACACTTACCTGAACCAGACCCATAACTTTCCACCACAGCATTGAAAATAGTGAAGCCACAGAACTGGCCAACCAAATTTTTTCCCTAGGAAAGAATTCTGTGTTCTGCAGCTTTGCTATTTTTAGCGTTCGCTTAAAATGGGTCGATATTAGAACATTCGAAGTTTTAAAACTTCAATGTTCTGATATAGACCCTCTGTAGCAGCCTGCGAATCTGCAGAAGTGGGCATCAAGGGCTGCAAAAGCGCCTGAGGACCGGAGAACTGATGACTAGCTTAATGGAAACGTCGGTAGGTTTGGTCCTGTGCGGTCTGTCTTTATCTTTATGTTTTTTCGGAAGATCGGCTGTTGGATGGCTTACCGAAGCCATATCAGAATTCAAGGACTGTATCAGGCCCTTATTGTAGCTAGATATTTTTGCTTAATGTATAGTTCTGGCACTGAACAAAGCACAGAAGCGACAGAGGGGGACATTATGGCCTGGGCCTAAGCAAGTGATGCAGTAAGAATGAAAGTCTCTGTGTGGTATTTGCTTTCCACAGGCAAGACAATTGCTAACTTTCTGACATTGGTTAGTGCAAGAAGAAAGGATCCCCAATGGGGTACTTGGCTTTAGAAGACTTCAGCTTCAGTTCTGAAGACTAAACTCAGGTAGCAGCTGAATGGCACACGTATGAACTGCTCCGACTTTGAGCTCCATGGCAAGAAAAACTGATGTAATGACTTTGGCTGCCTTACTTTATACTATTGATGACCTGACGTCAGTCCTGGAGTGACAGCAACAGACGCAGAAACACAAAGCCTCTGGTATTCTGGCCGGCTGAGGGCTACCCTGGCAGGGATAACCCAAATGTGATGACTAACAGTGAAACACGAAGAACATCTGAAAACATATTCAGCATACAAAGTGAGCAACAGTTTTCTCAATTCTGCAAGCAAATTTGTAATTAGCAAAAAAAAAATTTTATATATATATTATATATACACATGCAGACACATACATACATACACACACAGACACACATATATGTAGACCGATAGATATATATATTACACACACACACACACACACACACACACACACACACACACACACACACACACACACACACACACACACACACACACACACACACACACAGATACTACAAAAAATGTGACTTACCTTGGTGTGCACGGTGAATTTTACTTTCTCTCTTTCACTCAAGGCATCAGGAATGTCAATCATAAGAGAGGGGTCATGATTCAGATCCACAGAGACAGACCTTAGCTAAAATACATTGGAAAAAAATCATTTAACATATGAATTCACAAAAACGGAAATACAACACTATCTAGAATAATGTCCTAATAACAGATACAAGCCAGCCATTAAAATCACTAGGGACTCCTGGGCAGACAGGCACACGTACAAATCTCCCAGGAGACCCTAACAATACTGTTCTAGTGTCAGTTCCCCTTTTCATGTTTGTACAACAACTTAACTGCCACCAGCTAACACGATTAGTCTTCACTCTTAAAACAAGCCAACCACAAAATAAATGGTAACTACAGCTTAAGGAACCACTCCTTGTAAGATGGATACCACCAACTACTAAAATCACCAAGGTCAGAGATTACCTTTATATACCAATAAACCACCATCCACAAACTGCTGAAACTGGAAAAAAAATCTTCACATGGAATACATAACGTTTAGCAATACATTCTGTAATACTAAGTGTACAGCAAATAAGTACTTACACCTCTCTGCCCTTACCTTTCCTCAGGAAATAGCATCAAATATAACTTCCCCTGCTATTACTAGGGAACAGGTTCTTGATATTTTTCAAGGTCAAGAACACTATCAGTAGGCCCAGACAATATCCCAGGAGGTCTACTAAATAGCATGAAACATGACCAATCAGGCCCACTGGAATTGCTACAACTGTGGTCTCCAAACAGGCTTAATGCTTCACAAAGGAGAACAGTAAGTCATCCATCTGAACAAAGGTGGGCCATCAACAGACCCTGGAAACTACAGACCCATAAGTCTTACCAGTCTGCTATGCAAAGCCATGGAAATAATTATCATGGGAATGATCAGTAATGACGTATGAAACCTCCAGAAACTGGATCCAACCCAATATCGTTATATCAAGAGCAGGTTATGCCTACTCACCCTTGGTGGACTTCTTTGAGAAAGTCACCAAAGCAATGGAGGAGGGCAAAATGATTCACACTGCCTACCTTGACTTGGTCAAGACATTTGACACAATATCCCACTCTGATGTTAAACTTAAGTAGTTAGGTATAAACCCTTAGGCCATCCCGTGGTTAGCCAGCTGACTTACAGACAGGACTCGGAAAGTTAGAACTTGAGTCCACCTCTACAAAGAAGCCAGTCACAAGTGGAGGCCCTCGGATATCAGTCCTGGGACTACTCTTTTTTGTCATTTACTTCTCTAAAGTCAAGGTTAATGTCAGTGGCCTCTGGCTGACTAAATTTGCAGACTATTGCAAATTGAGAGGGTCACAAAATCCCCCAGCAACACAAATGTTTTCTAGGAAGGGCTGACAGACAAATAACTGGTATCAGAGCCATGGACTAAAATTAAATGCCAAGAAATGCATAATAGTATCCTTCGTAAATCATCCACACCTGGTAACTATCATACTAACAACACCCCCCTAAGACTTGACCCAGTAGTCAGAGACTTGGGGACACAGACCGTAATCTAGCTTTTGACCATCACTTGTCTACATTAGTGAGGAAATCATTCTATGTTGTGCAACTTATAAACAAAAGGTTTGGCAAGGAGGTCCAAGGAAGTCATTTTTCCACTATATTCAGCATTCATCAGTCCCATCATTGAGTATAATGCCCTCCTTTGGTAATATAACCAGGTATATCCAGCAGATGGAATGTCCACAGGACGTTCCTCACTAAAAGAATACAGAGCAAAACATGTCATATGCAGACCACCTTAAGGTCCTATACCTGTATTCTGTCTCCTATAGGCTGGTGAGGGGAGATCTAGGTCTTGCATACCAGGCATTGTCAGACCCCACACTGATGGACCTCCTGCATATACACAAAACAAACACGAGAATTATCCATTCTAAAGATTGAAACCTTGCCTGTGGTATAAACAGGACCTGCTGGAAAGACAGGTATGTATCTCAGAGACACCTCCTCTGGAACTGGCTCTCCGTCCATTTGAAGCAGAGCTCATCCTTAACCCAATTCAAGTGCAACTTGGACAACTGAATGGGGAACAGGAAGTTCATCCCTGCTTTGGCACCCATGTCTCTAATGTACAAAGGCAGCCATTAAATGGTTCATATCCCAAGTCTCTGCTTGTAAGGGTTTCCTCTCCAAAGCCCCTACTTACACTTATCAAAGGTACCAGAATGTGTTACAGATTTGGGGTGCACGGTTAGACTTAAAAAGGCTCTTGTGGTAGTTGGCCTAGTAAATACCTATGAACCCATGAACAGGAACATATAAAATAAAACATTTAGAGAGAGAAATGTCATTCAGTAAAGCACCATTTGCAGCCATTTTGGTTGCAGTTCTAACCATTTAACTAATAGATTTAGATTCACTGTATTCCGTCTGCCTTTGACTTAAAAGCATTTAACAGTTAGAACTCACAGACAATGAAACCCAGGCATAAGCTTTCAGTCCAAAAAGTCCTCTGTTCTCTGCAGGAAATGTTTAACTGTAGCTGCACAACACTTGCACTCAGAACCAAATTTCATCTTTCTATTAGACTCAAATCTTGAGTGAAGCTTCCTTTTTTCATGGTCACTAAACTTGGGGTAAAGCTACAGTACATTTATAGTAATTCTTGGACAAAAAAAATGTTAGTTTGTGCATCTACTTGCCGGAGGGTGATTTCTCTTTCAAAGGCTTGATATAATTCCAGGAAAACTAAATTGTATTTATCTATATATCAATCTATCCTAGGTTGACTAGGTTAGTCTCTCTAGGCTAGTAGCCTATTTTCAGGGGAGACACTGTGATATTTATACTACTAGGGGAAATTTGACCAAGGTTTTAGGGAATTCCTGCATTTTCAAAAGGTACAGTACAATCCTTTACATCCACCTCAGCTACCACCAACTCCAGCTGATGGGGCCTCCATTTAATATCTCATCCGAAGGATGACATACTCAATTCAGCATCTCCCTTATGGTGCACTACAGTGTCAGTAATCCATCTATCTGGTGAGGGAATAGAATCCACAGCCTTCTGCACAAAGGCATGCTTTAGGTGTTGTGCCACTGACAAAGGTCAAATAGAGCTTTTTTTTATACAATTTCATTTATTTCAGTACAGCTATGTTGCTTGTTTGGTTTTCCAGTCAACAGCATTTTGCAGGGCATTTTATTTTTTCTTCCAATAAATAAAAAATTATCTTTCAGCAAATATGCAGTAAAAAAGCAACTGCAAGTTTTCATACATGTCTGTTACACTATTTTTTAAAAATATTTCCCCCTTTATTAATAAAGATGAACATAGGGGTTTCACGTTGATACCTCCTGGAAGGTTCTAATAACACAATATTATTAAAATGGATTTACACAATTAATGTTTCTAGGAAATTAGCTACAGGAATTAAGTAGAATTGGAATACTAGATAAGTCTATTTTAGAATGGATGAACAGTAGATTTGGGGATAAGATGCATCAATATGATAAAGATGTCATAGCCTGTTCTAATTGTAATATTCTATTATTCAGGTATAGTTTTTTAAATTTTCTCTACTCATGTTATTCTTCCATCTGCAGTTCCTTGAGAGGCCCAACTTATCTTAAGAAACAAATGAGAGAGAAACTAGAGTTACCAGTTAGATTGGCTTGCACTGGGATCTTTTATTTACTCACGCTGCAAATTAATACATGTACTGTACTATATATAAATGAAAATGAAGAGATTTTGAGAGCCAAAGTTGGAAGTTTATTGGCTATAAGCAATGGGAATGGATGAAATGTGAGACCAATCTGACAGAAGACAGCCTTGCATGTACTTTAGATAACAAGATAATATATTAGCGATCATGACAATGTTCACCAGTCCAAGTATGCTCTGCAACAGCTATTTCTAAATATATGTTTAAACTGGATAGGACTTGTGTTTTGCTTTGATCAAAGTTGGCTGGACTATTAAAACAAAAATAACGGTCCCCAAATCAGCTGAGAAAAGTACAGTTGTGTACCTACCATAAATGTAGATGTTAGAGAGCATTCACTGTTGCAGTCATTACTCGGGTTATCCTGCTGGCAGGCTACCCTCAGTCAGCCAGAATTCCAAAGTCTAGGTCCGGCATCGGTTGCAGTCACCTCTTCCCTGATGTCAGTGCGCCAGGGGTATAAAAGATGCAGCAGACGCCATTTTCTTCAGTTTTTCTTGCCTCAGATGTCAGGAGCCCCCAAATGGTAGGCTGAAAAAAAACCCAATAAAAAATGCATGCACAAGAACAACATTTCCTTCATCTACAAGCAAATACACCAAAAAGGTTGTATAGGATAGAGAAGTGTAGATAAGTCCCAGCAAAGACAAGGGGGGTGGAGGGTGGGTAACCTGGACTGCAACAGTGAATACACTAACATCTACATTTATGGTAGGTACACAACTGTACTATGTTCATCGTGTTTCACTGTTGCAGTCATTACTCTTGGGTAGAATCCAAAAGCTGAGGTAGGGTGGCTGGGCTAAACAGGATTAGGAGAGGCTACGAGGCCCTGCAGAACTGCAGTGGCAAAGCCTGCTCTGGACTTAGAGTAAAGAGGTAAGTGGTAGTGCTTTGTGAATGTGTGCACTGAGCTCCAAGTTGCAGCCTCTAAGATATCTTTGGTTGGTACTCCTCTGAGGAAGGCTGCTGAAGTGGCTGCTGCTCTGGTGGAATGAGGCCTAATGCCCTTAGGCACTGATTTGCCATGTTGGAAATAGCAGAAACAGATGCAATGGCCTATCCATTTTGAAATAGTCTGTTTTGAGATAGCCTTTCCCTGTGATCCTGCAGCATAAGACACTAAAAGTTGCTCAGTCTTTCTGAAAGCTTTAGTTCTGTCCAAGTAGAAGTGTAGCTGCCTGTGCATGTCCAAAGAATGGAGACTTCTCACCCTTGTTCTGTGGGTTTGGCTAAAAGGTAGGCAAGTGAATGGCTGGATTGAGAGCCACACTGGACACCACCTTAGGCATAAATGTAGGGTTTGTCCTCAGAGAAACCCTGTCTGGATGAAAGATGATGAAAGGTTCCACAGCCATGAGTGCCTGTAACTCCGAGACTCGCCTTGCAGAGGTTATAGCTAGGAGCAGAGCTATTTTCCAGGATAAGAATTTTATATCTGCTGTTGATGCTTGCTCAAAAGGAGGCAGTGTGAGTTTTTCCAAAACATAATTGAGGTCCTAGGCCGGAATTGGTGCTCTCCTTGGAGGCCTAATGTTTTTGGCTCCTCTGAGGTACTGCCTTAAAGGATGTGAAAAAAATAGGTGGTTCCGTATTGTAATGGGCTGAAATGGCACAGGCGTGAATCTTAAATTGAGAAAGAAAGGCCTTTGTTCAGCATCTCAGTTAGGTATTGTAAAATCTGAGGGATATTTGGTACACATGTCAATGCCTTGTTCCTGGTTCCAAGCACAGAATCTCTTCCATTTTTCTGCATAAGATTTTCTGGGCCTCCTTGCCTCCAAGATGACATCCATAACAGCTTTTGAAAGAGGAGTGTTCAGAATGACTACATTATCCGCCATGCTGCCAGATTTAAGGTCCTGAGTTGGCTGTGCAGGATCGGATTATTTTGTTGGGTCAGCAAGTGAGAAGTTTAAGGTAAAATCCATGCTGGACCTTGAGACAAGCTCTTTAGGATTGGGTACCAGTGCTGGCGTGGCCAGTCTGGTGCAATCAGAATCATTTTTGGCTTCTCTTGTCTGACCTTTAGGAGTACTCTGGGAAGGAGAGGCAGTGGGGGAAAAGCATATACTGTTAGATTTTTCCAGCTGAATGATAGGGCGTCCACTTTCCATGCTTGCTTGTGATAAATCCTTGTGCAAAATCTCTGCAATTGGCAGTTGTGAGGAGAGGCAAATAAATGTCTGGGCATCCTCATTTCCTTATTATCATACTGAAGACTTGTGGATCCAGTTTCCATTCATGGGGATCCATGAGGTTTCTGCTTAGTCTGCCAGAGTATTTGTTTTTCCTGGCAGGAATTGTGCTTGCAGGTGAACTTGAAGAGCCAATGCTGTGTCCCATAAGGTCATTGCTTGTCTGCAGAGGGGGTAGGAATGTGTACCTCCCTGCTTGTTTATGTACCACATGACCGTAGTGTTGTCTGTCTATCAGTAACTGTCATGGATGAAGCAGGTCCTTGAAAGCTGTCAGGGCATTTTGAACAGCTAGCATCTCTTTGATTGATGTGAAGATGCATCTGGTTTGTAGGCCATGTGCCCTGAATACATTTTCCTGCCATATGGGCCCCCTAGGCATAATCTGAAGCATCCGTTGTCAGTGTCTGTCTGGCTGTGGGTAAACTGAATGGCAGACCCTTGTTGTGGTGACAGGCTTCTGCCCACCATCGAAACTCCTGTTGTAGGCAGGGAATGAGTGCAATTACTGTCTCCAGGCTGTGGCAATGCCGAGTCCAAACACTTTTTAGATACCATTGTAGTTTCCTCATATGCAGTCTGGCATATGGAATTAGTAGAATGCAGGATGTCATGAAACCAAAGGCCTGCAGGAATTTCCTTGCAGTTAAGTGGGTTTTTGTTGCCAATTTCTTGAAATAAGTAATCAGTTGTTTTTGCTTGC
>NC_056727.1:443730364-443737864 GCF_019279795.1 Protopterus annectens
AAATGTGTTCTGGTCTGATGAGACCAAGGTTGAACTTTCTGGCCACAATTCCAAAAGGTACGTTTGGCACAAAAACAATTCACATCACCAAAAGAACACCACCCCATGGTGAAGCATGGTGGTGACAGTATCATGCTTTGGGGTTGCTTTTCTTCAGCTGGAAGTGGGGCTTGTCAAGGTGATGGGAATTATGAACAGTTCCAAATACCAGTCACTTTTGCTCAAAACCTTCGGGCGTTTGCTAGAAAGCTGAAGATGAAGAGGAGTTTCATCTTTCAACATGACAATGACCCCAAGCATGCATCAAAATTAACAAAATAATGACTTCACCAGAAGAAAATTAAAGTTTTCGAATGGCCCAGACCTAAATCCAATAGAAAATCTTTGAGGTGACCTTAAGAGGGCTGCGCATAAGAGATGCACTCACAATCTCACAGATTTGGAGTGCTTTTGCAAGTAAAGTGGGCAAATATTGCCAGGTCAAGATGTGCCATGCTGATATACTCCTACCCAAGAAGACTGAATGCTGTAATTAAATCAAAAGGTGCTTACAAAGTATTAGTTTAAGGGTGTGCACATTTATGCAACCAACTTATTGTAAGTTTTTTATTTTTTTATATTTTTCCCCCCAACAGATTTTTCAATTGAATTGTACAGGTTACAGGTCACATTAAAGGTGGGAAAAGTTTGAAATTTACTATGGTCATTTTTTATATCACAAAAACCTGGCATTTTAACAGGGGGTGTGAACACTTTTTATATCCACTGTATACAAATCAAAATACTGGGAGAAATAGCAGCCAGAGTTTTCAAAAACAGTTCAGCCGCTAGACAACAGTAAAGACCTTTAGCTGAGATAGTCCTCAAGGTAGTTCTCCAAGAAAAGCTGTGTGCAGTAAAAATTACACCCAAAAGATGAAATATCCACACAAAAAAAGCTGGAAAAAAAAAAACCAGACACACGGAAAGTACCAAGAATTACTTATGACAATCAGGACAAAATTAGGTAATTTGCTTTTCAGCCATGTGAGTAGCTTCAACTATTTATACACCTTAGCCCATTTGCAAAGCTTGATCAATTAAAAAAGCAGTCCGTAATGTTAGCTTACAGAAGTAGCTCTCTGTTGCATCAAAACTTCTGTTCCATTCACACATACCTCATTACTCCTCAAATAGTTTCTCTCTGAATACTTCATTTTTTTTGAGGGGGGGGGTCTTGTTTAATATCATCCTCTTCTGATTTCCTGGATAATTTGCTTTTCACCAAGTCATTTATCCCACTTCCTAATGCTGTTACAGGCAGAAGAGGCACACTTAACCTCATTCCTCTTTCTATTTTTTTTTCTCCTGACAACCTAGCTCTTAAATTCTTGCTGCTGCCCCACCATATCATTTCCTTATTATAGGTTCATAGGTTCATACTAGGCTATCTGCCCTGGGGCAATTATAAGCCTAGCCCGATTCTGTATGGCTAACGCCACCCCTTGATTTGAGTATACTGTGCCCTTTTTAAGGTTTAGTTTACTGTGCCTCTGTCTAATAGTGACACGGAAGTAATCCCTGGGACAAACCTACGATCTTCCATCCACTTATCGAGGTTCTTCTTGAAGAGATTCAGTGAGGTGCTCTGCCTCACATGAACTGGAATTCTATTCCAGAGCGAAGGGAGCCTCTGGGTTATGAACCTGTCCTTCCAGCAAGTTCTATTTATTTCTGTGCTGAGGTTCAAGTCCCTCAAGCGTGTGGCTCTAAGGGATTTAGATTTACTGAGGTGGAGCATGTCCATTAATTCTGGATTTGACATAGCTTTGTATGTCAGGCATAGATCGCCTCGAAGTAGGTGGTATGCAACTGAGTAGAGCTGGAGTTTTTTAACCGAGCAGCATATGGCATCTGTTTGAGACCCTTGATCCTCTTGGTGAGATACTTTTGGGGTCTTTCTAATTGCTGCAGGTGTCGGGTAAGGTACATCCCAAAAGGGGCATTGTATTCTATGATGGGCCTGATGAGGGATGAATAAAGGGGCACGATTACCTCTCTTGATCTAGATGTGAAACCCTTCGTGATGAGGTGGGCTATGTAGAAGGTCTTTCTAACCACTTTGGCAATGTGGTTTTCAAAGGAGAGATTGCTATCAACTTGGGTCCCCAGGTCCCTAATAACTTTCTCTGTACTTAATGGGTTTCCGCCTATGTGGCAATTTGTGGGCACATTGTTTTTGCCAAAGGGTATGACTATACATTTTTTGGCATTTAGCTTTAAACCATGGCACTGGCACCAGTTATCTGTCTCGGAGACCTTTTTGAAGGATGTTTGTGTCAGCTGGAGAGTTGATTATGGTACCCAATTTGCAGTAGTCTGCGAACTTGGTGAGCCATAGTCCTCCCATGTTTGCCTGTACCTCGGAAAAGTATATACCGAACAAGAGTGGTCCCAGGACAGAACCCTGTGGGACACCACTTGTGACCGGTTTCGAGTCTGATATGGCTCCAGCAACTCTCACTCTGTGGGTTCTGTCTTTGAGCCAGTTTGCGACCCATCTTGTGACATAGGGGTTTATGTTTAAGCTGGATAGCTTATCTATGATGCCCGAGTGGGGTATTGTGTCAAATGCCTTTGCAAGGTCCAGATAGGCTGTGTGGACTACCTTCCTTTCATCTATGACTTTGGTGACTGTTTCAAAGAAGTCAACAAGGTTCAAAAGGCAGGATCTGCCCTTGACAAAGCCGAACTGGGTAGGATCTAGTGTCTGTAGGTCCCCAATGTCTTTGTTTATGAGCTCCATGATGATCCTCTCCATAGCCTTGCAGACTAAGCTAGTCAGGCTTATGGGGTGATAGTTTCCAGGGTCCGTAGAGGCTCCACCTTTGTGGAGTGGGACCACAGTTGCTGTACGCCATTCTGTGGGCACATATCCTGTAGTGAGGCTGAGATTGTATAGCTGTTTTATTTGAGGGATTAGTTCCTCTTGGAGTTCATGTAGGACGCAACCTGGGACGCCATCTGGTCCCATGGAAGCAGTGTTTTTTGCTTTGGAGAGGGCAGCCTTCACCTGAGCATCTGAGATGTTTGGGAGGCAGCTCTCTGCCAGGATAGATACTTGCTCTTTTGGGGGGGGGGGGGTTTGCACTGAACCTGTCTGCCAGGATATTGGCGATGTCTGTGGGTTCAGTGTATTTTTTGTCATTTAGAATAAACTCAGAACAAGTCTGGGAGTTGCATCCCAGGTTTCTAACATAACTGAAAAAAAGCCTTATGATTGTCTTTGGTGTCCTGTGCAATTTTTCTCTCGAAGCTGGCCTTGGAGGATTTTATGAGGGATCGTAATTTTTTGCTAGTACGGATCAGAGATGCCTTCCCTATTAGGGATTTTGCTCCATCATGTAGTAGCTTCCTCCTTCTGTTGAACAGTTTATTTATGGCAGGGGTCCACCAGACTGGACGCCTGCCTTTGGATGATTGGGTCTTGGTTTTGTTTGAGATAGCATGATCCATGCATTCCTGGAGATGTCCATAGAATGCATTTATATAGGATTCTGCAGTTTGGGCCGTAGTTTCCACTGGCCCTGGGGCCTTGAAGGATTCCACTTTGAAAGAAGTGAGAAGTTCGCTTTTGAGAAGTTTTTCACTGTGGTTTTCTGGGCTGGGGGTGGGGTCGGGATGTGGACATCCAGTGAAATTAATTTATGGTCTGATCTTACCAATGAGGGATATACTTCTGGTGTGGAGCATAGAGTCCCCATGTTGGTAATGATCAGGTCTAGTATGTTGTCCCCTCTTGTGGGAGTGGTGACTAGTTGTTCCATAGCATTTGAGTTTATAATTTCCAGGAACCTTTGGGCTAAGGTGCTGGGGCTTGAGTAGTGCTCCCAGTCAATGTTTGGGTAGTTGAAGTCGCCCAATATAATGGTGTTCGGAGAGATCTTCATGTTCTCCAATGTTTTCAGGAAAGCCGAGTGGGATTCCTGACTTTGAGAGGGTGATCTGTAGGATGCTATAAACTGAAAAGCAGTCTTGCCCACTGTTAGTTGCACATGGATGGTCTCCGATACTTCGTGCAATGCCACTAACCTGGAGGTGTGGATATCCTTGATAAATATGGAAATTCCCCCTCCTGTTGTGGTTCGGTCCGGGTTTTGGGGCCGAAAAGCATGATATGAGGTATAGCCTGGTAATACTGGGGTGCTCTCTGGAGCCTTGAACCAGGTTTCTGTCACTGCACAGATATCGATGTTCTCCATACTGAGGAGAGCTTCGAGTGCGTGCATCTTGAGGTTAAGACTTCTGGCGTTTAGCAGCATTACCCTTAGTATCTTGTTCCTTATGCTGTCTATGGGGGTGGGTTTGACTTTTGAGCCTTGCCTAAAAAAGGCACTATGGGGGTGGCAAGAACCTTTGCCAATATCCGTAAGCCCAGTGGTGGCAGGTGCAAGTCGTCCCTAGCGAAGCAACGTGGCTTGTCGAGCATGTCATCCCAGGCTGACACACTGGATCGCCTTTGAATATTACATTAATCCACACTGTTGGAAACTCCCACTTGTCTTTCACTTTCCAGAGAATACCATCGGATGCTTTCTCTGTATTCAGTGATATTTGTTGCTATTTTTCTTTTTCTTGTACATCCATTAGTAATAATGTTCTAATCAAGTTATGTACAGTTTGTCCTTTCCTTACAAATCATGTATGGTCTCTATTGTCTTGAGCAGTATTTTACTTAGTCTGCCCATTAATATCTGTATAAAGCAATTACTGTAGAGGTTTAGGATTGATATTTCATACAAGGATGGTGGTAGCAAATCTTTCCCCTCTGTGTATCACTGATTATCACTTCTTTAGGCATTTGGTCCTCCACCCATTCATCCATCCATCCATCCACTCTCAACCCCTTTTCCCATTTTGCACAAGGGGTAGGGGTGTCACTTCAGCAGTGACAAACACCTCCAGCCAAAGTTTACACCACTGTGTGGGCTAGCTGTGCCACAATAGTTCATTCATACCACTCATTTGCGCGCACACACACGGCCAATTTAAAGTGTCCAATCCACCTACTGCATGTCTTTAGAATGGGGTAGGAAACTGGAGCACCTGGAGGAAACCTGTGTGTCCGCAGGGAAGACATGCAGTCTGCACAGAAAGCATCCCAGCAGAAAATCGAACCAGAGAACCTCTTGCTGTAAGGCGACAACACTAACCGCAGCACCACTGCGGCCAACCCCACCCATTATGCCATTGAAAGCATCAGCCATCTGTCCATTATCTAAACCTTTTGCCAATTCCCAAAATTCTGTTGAGAATTGATTATTCTCCGGTGACTTAGTTTTAGCTACTGTATTCCATGCTTTCTGTACATTTTTCCTTTTTTACCCACTTCAATTCTTTTCATTTTTCATCCCCTAATTTCTTTACCATTAGGATTTTCCATGCCTGTTCCCCAAATTTATGTCTTCTCTTGCAAATACTTGCTTATACCATTTCCTGAATTCTTGCAGTATCCCTTCTAAAGTTCTGACCATACCCTGCTTATTTTCAGCTTATATTTGGAATACACCTAGCTCTCTCTCTATTCTTGCCACAATCTCACCTCTGCTATATTTGTGGCGTTGGCGTTTTCACTAAAATACATCCTTTCTACAGCTGCTTTCAAGTCTCACATTATTCTGTTTTACGATTCCTGCTTCGTATGCTTTGACTACTACCTTTCTTTTTCGTCCTCTCCTGTTCGCCACCATCTTTGCTTCTAGTATCTCCTTCAACTCTAATTCCATCTCATTCATCTTTTGTTTTTCTTTTAACTGTATTTCCTTCTTTATCCAAACTCTACCACTGCTCCATTTCTTTGTTTACTACAGATTTCTCTCTCACTTGTTTTAACCACTTTCTTTCCTCATCTTGTTCTAGTAAGTAGACATGCAGTCTTTAAGTGTCTGCCTCCATTTGAATTTCTAGTTTTAGTGTCATGTGGCTTGAAAATAGAATAAATAAAATGAAAGCAGGCCCAATTGTATATTCATTGTATTGTATATATTGCTCCACTGTAATATACCTCATCTACAGTAAGCATCTCACCTGTACTTGGATTCAAACAGATTCATTGCACTGGGCAAACCAGACAGACACTTGGTAGGACAAGATCAGAACTGCCAAAGTAAATGGTTTGCTGGTACAGCATTTGTTTTCCTGTTGGAGCTTTGTGATCACAGCATACAGTGATTAAGGTTAGTAAAAAGAGAAATTTATGACGTACCTTTTAACTGTTCAAAGGGTTGCAGTTTCTAATAAAAACTGCAAGTAGACATGGACTGAATTAAGTTGGCTTCAACTGCTGCATGACTGCTTTTTACAAATGTCCCCTTTCAACTTGGTAGTCTCAACTGTAGAGATTCTCAGAAAATCCAGATTTTGCCTCATATTTTTGGTGTTCCTCCTAAAATCTGTACCTTTCTGGCAAATAGCTGAGGATTAAAGTCATTAAATAATGGCAAACATTTGAGTTTAAGACTACACATCCTTCAGAAAGTTCATGCTAATGCAAAACCTATTATTCTATCAACTTTCTAAGTTGATAAGAGCAATATGTAAAATTTGTCCCAATTTGTCCACCATCATTTTAGGCTGTCCAGATTTTTTGCTCCAAGAGGTTGAGAGGTAAACAACTACCAAAAGTACTGGTTACACAGGTTCATAGGTGTGTACTAGGCTAATGGCCCTAGGGCCTTTACAAGCCTAGCCATAGGATTACCCTGGCATAGTGCCACCCGACCTTAGTTCCCAGTGCCTCTGTCGAGTAGAGCCACTGGTGTTATCCCCGGGGTGAATTTTCCCCGGGGTGAATTTTCCATTTCCCATCCACTCAAGATTTCTCTTGAAGAGGTTCACAGAGGTGCTCTGCTCGACATGTATGGGAAGTCTGTTCCATAGCATGGGCAGTATCTGGGTTATGAACCTGTCCCTCCAACACGTTCTGTTAATTGTGGTAATGAGGTTAAGGTCTCGGGATCGTGTGGTGCTGAGGGATTAGGATTTCTTTAGATGATGAATGCAAAAGTTGATCATCTTCATGTACATTTTTCAGCTTCAGATAGATAATTCACCCACTTATAGTCATCAGTTTAGACATTAAACTTGCAGCATCCTATTAGACTTTTCTGGCCATCACTTGTAACCAAACTCTTCTGCCCTAACTTCCACATTTCAGTGCTCAGTCTGTGCCTGGATTTTGCACGACTATGTTGGACTTACTAACCTATTTTCAATTCCAAAACTAAAAATACTCTAAAATTAAACTTAAGCCATACCAGTATCATAGAACACTTTCTTATGCACACACAAATTCCAAAACTAAAAAGTCTCTGTATATATCTATAGATATCTCTATATATCTATAGATATCTCTATATATCTATAGATATCTCTATATATAGATATCTCTATATATAGATATCTCTATATATCTATAGATATCTCTATATATCTATAGATATCTCTATATATCTATAGATA
>NC_056727.1:443750364-443772864 GCF_019279795.1 Protopterus annectens
CCTACACCTCCTCAAGCTGCTTTCAACCTGTACTACTAAGTTGCAAGGTTCAAATTTAGGGACCTTAAACCTTAGTTGGTCTGGTAGCTCATGAGTAGCTAAGCTTAGACCTGGCAACTTAACAGGCAGGGTGCAGTCTACTGGTCGCCTTAACTCAGTGCTTTGCTTTAGAAGTAGGATGAAGCATTAACAGCTATCAAACAGCTGAAACAGGTTCAGAGCTCTGCTGATAGTAGTACAGAGCCCCAGGCAGGCTGATTCTACTTGCTTTAATGAATGTCCATCCATGGTGTTAACATCCCCTCAAATGCTACTACAGTACAAAGAAATTATATTTTCTACACATCCAACAATTCCCCACACCTTGTTTGTGTCTTTCGGCTTTTCCCGCTTAGGGATCGCCACAGCAGAACTCCGGTCCACTAATGATTGGCAGTAGATTTTTGTGTGCCAAGTTGCCAGCCCTGATGCACAACCTTCAACGAAGGTACGCCCATTCACGCATGTCTCCACGTAGAAGACACTCTAGCTGAGAATCGAACAGGACAGCGTCTTACTGTGAGGCGACAATGCTACCGCAGCACCACCACACCTAAACATTACAAATTAGCAGAACAAGATGCTGAAGTCCATACAACAATTATATGCACCTAAATAAATATTTGACCTCCCAAAGATAATTTGCTTAAACAGGTTCGAAGTTTAAACACTGGTCCAACAAAAATTGACGAAGTTGATGGCATAATAGTAGGCTACATTACAGAATTCATAAACAGGCAACTGAACAAACCATTTGGAAACCAAAACCCACGAACAAGCAAAGCAGCCCAAAAATCCATGTATTCATTTTCTAGCAACTACACTTCAGACACAAGCTCTTTATGGAAGCTTCAACTTCCAAAGCAAGGCAGCCCATGATCAGTTCAAGTAATGAAGAACAAACTTCTGGAGTAGGTGATGTAGTCAAAGGACCAAGCCCAAAGCAAATTTTACCAAGAGCGATCTTCTAGTTGCCTTACACAGTATATCAAAGGCAACACTATAAAGCAAGTGACACAAGGATGTACAGCTACAAATTAATACATAGTAGTTCATCTGCAAAACTAAGTACAGAGAAATGCATAGCTTTTCTCCTGTACCCACAACTCATCTCCACAAATATTAATACAAGTAACTTATTCACAATGGAATAATCCCCTTCTTTTATTCAAAACCTGTGAATTTTGAAGAACTGTGATGGTAATCTATTATGTTTGTCATCTACCACCCATTAGTTCATTTTATTCCCATCATAGCAGTAACTATCATTTCTTAAATATACCTAAAAGCAGGAATACAAACATATTTGAAAAAATATTTGAAACACTGGAACCACAGTTTTTATGAAAATGTCAGAATGAAGAAGAGAGTACAAGAAAGAGGAACAAGATGACTAATGGAAGCGAGTCTCTCAGTACAAACAGAAACTGAACTTTGTGTATGCATGTGTATATAGACACACACGTGTGTGTGTGTGTGTGTATATATATGTGTGTGTGTGTATATATATGTGTGTGTGTATATATATATATATATATATATATATATATATATATATATATATATATATATAAACACACACACACACACCATGCTTGTTACTGTTCCGACTTGCTGATATTGTAAAGTGTCTTATTACTTCAAGTTTTATTTCTGTAGATTATACATATTTGCACAACTGGCCAACCAGCAGCCATGAGGAGAAACGAAGGCAAAATGTAGGGGGACTCCAAGTTTCAGGGATGAAGCCAAAGTCCCAACACCTCCAAGAAGAATGCAGAAAAAAGTAAAAAGGAAGCAGCAGTTAAGGACTACAAGACCACACAGCCTCAAAGGAAGTTTCAGCAGTAAGGCTTTTGACACTGGTGCCTGACTACTAGAAATGGGATGTAGATCATGACAGGGAGGTCCCAGAGGCACAAAGTATTTAATAAGGCAGACAATAGAACTCTACGCACACAGATTAACAATTGATGGCTATTTAAAATAAAATTAGCATGAACTGTTTAAAGGAATAAGTGGAGATGAACAATTCTAAGCGGTTTAACAGGACGGATTTATTTATTATTCATGTGGATAGGCTATGACCAGTGGATATAGTAATACAATTTAAAGTCCTTGATGAGAAAATGATGTTCTGTATGCAGTAAAGCTTCCGGTACTTCAAACTAAGTAACTACTGAGGTTTGATGACAGCAATAAACAGATTAAGACAGAATTGTTTCTGCGTCGTGATAAGACATACAAAAGAGGGAGCACCAACATCTTGGAAGACAGCTGTGGTGACTGTTTTACCTAAAACTGGCAAAGACCCTTCAGAACCAGGTTCTGTGGACCCATTTCAATTTTAAACCATAATTATAAAGTGTTTATGTCTATCGGTGGCAGCTGGTGACTTCAAATCAAAGGGAGGCTGCAGGAGACAGGTGAATGGGTGTGGCCAACTAGAAAGGGGTGGAGCTATGCTAAAAAAACGCAAAAACTGGGACTTAAACAGCCTACCCTGGGTGCCACTGCCAAACAGTCATTATGAGGGTCCAATCAAGACAAAATTAATTGTAAAAGAAAAAAAATATTTCAATGCATTGGCTACATGACAGCTTACTTAATATCTAGATGGAAACAAAAAGGTTGTGAGGCATGAAAAAATAAATTACTTTTTAAATGCATTACTGGAATAAGTCAAAATCAAGTGTAAAAAAAACAAGCAGCACTCAACTCAAACCCCTTCTCATTGCACTGCAGTTCTAAGTATAATTTATATTCAGCTTTATAAAAATACCAAGTAACATGCTGAAAGTAGCAATCTGTGATACCCCCACTTGTAAAAATGTTTTTTATCCAAAAAAGACCTGCTTGCGGTGGTGGTGCTGCGGTAATGTTGTCGCCTCGCAATAAGACGCTGTCCGGTTCGATTCTCAGCTAGAGCGTCTTCTGCATGGAGACATGCGTGAATGGGTGTACCTTCGTTGAAGGTTGTATGTCAGGCCTGGTAACTCTGCACGTAAAAATCAACTACCAATCATTAGCGGACCGGAGTTCCACTGTGGCGACCCCTAACCGGGAAAAGCTGAAAGACACAAGACACAACATCCAAAAAAGACCTGCTGCCTGACAACAACTATCTTCTTATTTCATGGGGAAAACATGATCAAAGTAAAAAAATGAACAGCAAACAAGAAACATGCTCAAGATAAATTGCTTAAAGGATTACTGCACAGGTTATGGACCATACAGGACAGATTTGCATTCTGTTTAGTTTACGGGTAAAGCCTGCAAAGATGACTGCAGCCTCCAACAAATGTAATGAGCTTCTGAAAATACTGTAATCCTGTCCTTTATTACAAATACTGTCATGCATTTCAATAGTTAAGGCTTATACACTATCTAGTTATGTAAATATTCTATGCATGGCAACAAAAAGGCTTTCAATGTTGGTAATTCTTCAACAGTATGCTTATTAAAGCTTACTTGCATCTTTGAGTCAGACAAGCTCACCTGATGGTCATTAAAGCATTGCTACTTAAACACAGAGCAACAGGCACTGCAATGCCATGCATTTTCTGAAGCATAAATAAACAGTATAAAAATATAACAGAAAACCAGAACATTCTGCAAAATCAAGGACAGATGAAAAGCCACTGTAGTACTTGTGTCTACCTTGGATGGGGGGATACTCTGCACATTTACACTGCATAACTGCTCCTTGCCTTGCTTGGGCACATCTAGAGTCACTACATGGGGGAGTGGGATGCAACAAGTATGTCACAATTTGAAATGTCTGGCAGACAGACAGTGATGGCCCTGACACATTTGTCATACCTCTCAGCATCTGAGCAAGAAATCTGGACACAGCCATAAATAGAAGTGGGACAAAGGCCCAAAAATAAGGACATTTTTTTAAATATTGCTCTTATAAACTTAGAAATATAATAGAATAGTAGGTCTTGCATTAGTATGAATTTTCTGAAGGGTATGAAATCAAACTGAAATCTCTCATTATTTTCTAACTTCAATCTTTAATCATTTGCCACTAATTTGCCAGAAAACCACAATTTTATGAAAAAAACAGACCAAAAATGTGATTTAAAAATACAAAATATCCACACAATACAGTTGGGAACCTGTCAAAGAAGGGACACTTTTTAATATTAGTACTGTTAACTTGAGCAGCTGACAAAATAAGAGAATTTACACACATTTCTGAAATTAAAAGTAATCTATAACTCTGATCATTACAATTTATTAATTGTAAACCCTCCACATTTTCTTCCAAATGTGCCATTTTGCGGAGGGATTATTAGAGGGAGAGCAACATTTTGAGCCAAAATTGGGGACAGTTGAGAGGTTTGGATATACCTAATTCTATAAAGTGATTTATTTGCACGTACCTCTCATCCTCTTAACTCAGGAAATCTGGACAAGGACAAATACATTGGGGGGAAACATACAAACAGTACTAAAAATAGCTCTTGTATAAACTTAGTTGAAAGAAGAGGTCTTGCTTTAGCATGAATTTTTCTGAAGAGTATGAAGTCTGAAACTCAATGTCCGTCAGTGTCTACATTTCTAAATAATTTGCCAGAAAACCACAAATTTTATGAGGAACAAACCAAAAATAAGAAGCAAAAATCTGGACAGTTTAAGATGTATAGTTCAGCCGGGGCTGTCGGAGTTTGCAACCCTTCGCCCCTCACAAAATCATGGTCAAATGGGGCCTCCCCCTGCATTCCAATGTCCCATCACTTGGCTATTTCACCCCATTTACCATAAACACTAATGTGCTTTACTTCCACAATTATTTGGATTTCATTTAAACATTTTATTCTACATTTTACAGCACAAACACTAATAGACATCTGCTAAACAAAGCAATGAATCTCACAATGAAAACAGACAGCATTAAAACTTTTCTGCCCTTGAAACACACATTCATTGACACAACATTGAAACCCACATTCAAAGAAAATACATCTGGCCAGTGGCAGATAAAGATTAACTTTGGGCTGTTTTCAAATCATAGGCCCCTTGCACAGGAAACATACATATGTTCTTTGATACACCTTCCCGACTGTATTAAATTATATTCCTTGTATAAATACAGTACAGCTGTTAGAGGGCATTTTATTGTATAAATACAGTACAGCTGTTAGAGGGCATTTTAAATGTATTGTTTTAAACATTTTTCCAGTAAACAATGAAACAAAATGCATGCACCAATAATGACAAAACTACCCAGTTCAGAACATTTCCATCATAAAAGTCTACTCAAATGTCTACAATCCTCCAGTATTAGTAAATATGCACAATCTCTGCAGCAGAAAAAGTCATCTAAATAATTCCACATTAAAGAGATCTGTAACTAATGAAGAGGTTGCCACTAGCAAACAACTTTATATTTTACTGTTTAATCTACAAATGAAGTGCCTGTTGCCATTGAGGAATAAATTGCCTATGTTACATTAAAAATATGATAAGCTAGTAACATTGCAATAGGGAATGGATGGCAAACCTCTTAACAAGTTCATCATTACTAGGCATCTCCACCAAAGAGGACATTCACAGGACTGCAGCATCCACCCCCTTTAAAAGTACAACACAGTACAGCATCAGCAATGTAGCTATAAACTGTGGGAGTAGAACCCACAGCCTTCTGCATCAAAAGCAAGTACACTACCTGTTGTGCTATTAACAATACAAGCAGGCTTTGCATAAGCATCATTAAACTTCTCTTCAAGCTCTCAGCTCCTTGTAAAATCCACTCAACTGCAGCTCTCCACTTTGAAGCTGCAAGAAATCTGGAAAAAGCCACAATGTATTGGGGGACAAAAGCCCAAAAAACTAGGGACACATTTTAAACATTGCTTGTATAATCTTGGAAAGTTGCTAGAATAAAATGCTGTGTTACCACCATGCATTTCACTGCCAAGTATTGAACCCAGGACCCTGTGCACTACAGTCAGAGCAACAAACCACTATGCCAAATCAGCTGTTTCTTGAAAGACAGGTAGTCAAACTTAAATGGCCATCATTTAGTGAATTCAGTTCTCACCATGGCTCTCAACCCCTTAGCACAAAACACCTAGACAAAGCCAATAATGGGGGAATACAGCTCCCAAACATATTCAGTGAATTCAGTTAACATAGCTCTCAACCTCTTAGCACAAAAAAACTGGACAAAGCCAATAATGGGGGAATACAGCTCCAAAATAGGGGCACATTTCAAATATTGATCTTATAAACAGAAAATTGCTAGAACAAAAGGTTTTGTGTTACCGTGTGCTTTCTGAAGAATATGAAGTCTGAAATTCAAATGCCTGTCATTTAGTGAATTTAATATGAGGCAAATATTTCACAAGTGATGGTGGGTATGGAATTCAAGCTGTTGCTACCTGCTCCCAAGTTACAGGGTTTGAGTCTAGCCACAAGGTACATTTAACTGGGGCATTACACAGACACACACCCTACCCGAGTAGCTCTGGGCCAGCTCCATTGCTGCAAAGTCCATTGCATGTTTCCTCAAGTTTGTCCATTCTTGCAGTAAAAAGCCTGTGAGAGCGAGCTGCTACCCCCAGCCTGCAGACGCTGCAGTCTGATCCCCTTCCAGTCTATGCAGTTGTAACTGCATAGACTTCTGGGATCTGTGCTATTGAATGCTGTCTTCCTAATCTGGACCATCTCACCAGCAGTCCGGAGTCTTTGTGCATGCACCAGACTGGTTCACCAGCAGTCCAGATATTGGGAAACATTGAGTGTGCATGCACAAAACAGTCCGAATATTGGGAAACACATGCGCAAAGTTTTGGGACTCGTGTTTGTTTTTGTTTTTTTGTTTTTTTTACAGCAGTTTTATTTTATTTTCTTTCTTTTTTTACAGCTGGGGGGTTGCAGTCCTGCAGTCCAATAGCATGAGCCGCCCCTGATGAATACTGATGCTTATGTTGTTAATCAGGTTATACGTCATCTGTTGAACTAAATGTTCTGAACTTAAGGTTAAAATTCATACCAACTGTATTACCTAGGTTACATATTTTGAAAAAATATTTCAACTAGTTAAGAAACTGCATTTAAAAAGCCGTGGTGGTGCAGCGATAGAGTTGCTGCCTCACAGCAAGAGGTTCTCCCATTTGATTCTTGGCTGGAGCGCCTTCTGTGTGGAGTCTGCATGTCCTCCCCACAGTAGAGTGGCGTTCGAAAGGCATGCGTAGGGTGTGCCTTTGTTGAAGGTTGGGCGTTGAGCTGGCACCTCGGCACCATAAAAATCTACTGCCAATCATTAGCAGACCAGAGTTCCACTGTGGTGACCCCTAACCGGGAAAAGCAGAAACAGGAAACTGCATTTAAAATTTTTTCCTGATTAAATGCATCAACCAACTGTTAATGATTTCGAAACTGTGAGGGATGATAATATCAAAAATATCAGAACAAGAGTAAAAACTAAGTACAGTCCTTATGCATATTGCTCTTGATACTGCTACTGTGAATTTTAAAAGTAGATTCGTTCCCCCATATATCAGTGAATGAGTTAAACAATTTTCTAACGAACAAATTAAAACAAAAAGTGAGAAGGTCACACTGAAAAAACAAATCGGTAAAAACTAAATGAAAACTCCAGCAAAGCTAGAACTTCCAATGAGTGACCTCCCAAACCTCATGTGACAGAGGCACATAGGATATATGCAAATGACCCTTATGAACATCAGGTGTTTCAGCTATACAGCGATTCTGATTGCCCATGACTTTTATGTTTGAAGTTGTTTTAATGGACAATTTAAGGCCAATAAAGCCAAACCCCACTAGCTATGGATATGCATATTTCGGCCTTGTTATGACCTTGTCAGCATAGCACAAGCACATTGTTTGACTAAGCATAAGAAACACAGGGTTGTTATACCCAGCTGACATCCATTTGTTTTAATTTGTTAGTTGGGATTTTTGCAGTCACCCTAATGATAATGGACATGAGCTGTGTGTAACAACCCTGTGTTTCTTATGCTTAGTCAAACACTGTGCTTGTGCTATGCTGATGAGGTCATAAGGCCGAAATATGCATATCCATAGCTAGTGTGGTTTGGCTTTATTGGCCTGAAATTGTTCATTAAAACGACTTCAAACGTAAAAGTCATGGGCAATCAGAATCGCCATATAGCTGAAACACCTGATGTTCATAAGGGTCATTTGCATATATCCCATGTGCCTCTACCACAGGAGGTTTGGGAGGTCACGCATTGGAAGTTGTAGCTTGGCTGGAGTTTTCATTTAGTTTTTACTGATTAAACAATTTTCTGAAATGTTGAATTTTGCAATTGAACAGTTGTATGTTGAATTTTGCGATAAGTTTAATATTAAGTATAATTTGACTAAAATTGAGTGGGCTGCTTTAAAAAAATCTGGCTGATAGGAAAGATCTAATCAAGTCAGCACATAAAGGTAACAAAATTGTAATTCTTATTATTCCCAATATGTATGTATGCGTTTACAACATCTAAATGACAGAGCAGTGTATGACGTTAGTGATAGTAATACTTATAAGGAAGCCATGCAAAGATTCTTGAGCTTAGTGGAGAAAGGCACTCGATTAGGGTCTCTCTCCAAAAGTGATGTGGAAACTAAATTCAATATTGAGGGCTGTAGTATGGCAACATTTTATGGTCTACACAAGATCCACAAGGATAGAAGTAACCCTCCCGGCAGACCGATTGTGTCAGCAACTATTTCCTGCAAAATATTGGGATTTTATTGCACAATAATTTATTACTATATGTGGAAAAGCTTCCTTCTTACATTAAGGATTCTTTTGATTTTCTTAAAATTACTATGGTGAAATGGAATGCCAGTATGTATTAGATTTCTCTGGATGTAAAGAGCTTGTATACTAATATCAGACACAGGGATAGAATAGCAGCCTTTCATTATTTTTTGGAAGGCAGTCCAGTTTCATATTATATCATAGAATTACTACAATTTTGTTTACTGAATAATTATTTTAGTTTTAATAATGTGATTTATCACCAGTAGCAGGGTACTGCTATGGGGGCATCTTTTGCCCCATGTATGCTAATTTGTTTATGGACAAATTTGAAATGGATTATATCTATAAACATAAGGTTTTTTCGAGAACATGTCCAATTATATTTTAGATACATAGATTTAATTTTTGTGTGCAAGAATGGAATAGAAAAAGTTCAGAATTTTGTTGACTATATAAATCATAATGTATATGATTTGAAAGTTTACAGTGCAGGAAAGAAATTGATTTTTTTGGACCTGCATCTAATTGGTTTAGAGAATGGTGCTTTCCATACTTCTATACATCGGAAGTTCACAGATGGAGGTCAATATTTATAGGGCACCAGCTGTCATCCCCCCACACTATAAAATCTCTCCCCTATGGTGAATTACTAAGGCTACTTAGGATTTGCAATAATGACACAGATCTGTATAGAGAAGTTTGTCAGACACTGTCCAAGTTTTTGCAGAGGGGGTATCACAGGGATACTATGGTTGAAGCACTAAATAAAATTGGTGGGTTTACTGTTATACAGCATCATGAATAAAAGTTTAAAAAGACTTTGGATCAGGTAGTCGGTAATGATAAAATCCAAAAAGCAGCGGGTGCTGGTGTAGAGCGGCCAAACACCAAAACTGAAACAGTATACACCAACGGTTTTGTATAGTGAAAGGAGACCTTTCACTTAATCCACTCTTCAAACGACAAAGCTTCCAAACAGAAATCACCACGCTAACTCTAGCAATGTGGAGCAACAAATCCTTTAATCACAGTGAGCGCTTTCGCCATGTGGCTTCTTCAGACTGTATTACAATGAAAAAACTCAAACAATTATCTTTATAGCATATTCCATCCTCCCATTGGTTAAAAACGTCATTACACATACGCAATTAACTAAAAATAAAAACAGTCGATCTCATGCAGGATGCATTCATGCAATGCAAACCGCTTCGTCACATACAAGAAGTATTCACGAAAAACCAAAGTGCACATCACTCCATATGAACATTAGTAAAAAAGAGAGACAAAAACAGAGAGTATAAAAGTTAACCATTCATAGAATACTTTTCATGGTCCTTCTTATAATAGAACCACAGGCACACATTGTTGTGGAACAACTCCATATAACAACATAAAAACATTTTGCTCATCTACGCTAAAACGCTTATCATATGAATAAAAGGTAAGCCTACACTTACTACTATAAAATCATCAAGTCTTGAAAAATACATCAAACAATGCTCCTTCTACTTTCAGACCGCTACACTACCAAACAACGGGACCACATTGCTCCTGAAAATGTCGTCATCGTTAGCTTAAAGGGGACGACAATCAGGAGTCAGACAGTTAGTATCCAAGCTCTGTAGTGGATGATTCCACATCAAACAGGGAAAAATACAGCTTACATTAAAATTCACTATTTCTGCCGAAAAATACAATCAGGAGGCAGACAGTTGATGTTCAAAATGTATGGTGGATGTTTCCACATCAGACAGGGGATATACACCATAGATTGAAATTCACTACTCCTGTGAAAAACACCCAAAATAAGACGGACCACTCCAGGAACCGAAAATAAAAATAAAAATAATACAACGGAACAAAACAGAGCTCACATACTTTAAATACTCTGAATACAGGTGTATATAAAGCTTGCAGGCGTTAACATCGCCTAAACTTACTACAACCTCGCACATAGAACCTAGACATGTCATAGACCAAAATGGTCATGTCAAACTAATATTAATCTCCGTAACATCACACCTGACAGTGCGGTAAGTCTCTAGAGGTGCTATACCCCAGGATCTAAACGCTGAAAAAATATATATATAGAGCTGGGCCATAGCTCTATTGGTGTATGGGTATGAAAATGTGAACACAAAGGGGCAAACCATAAGGAATGGTGAAGGGTAGAGGGAAAGAATGAAAGAAATAAAGAAAAGGAAACAAGAGAAAGGAAAAGAGAGGAGAGAAAAGAGAGGGGAAAAGAAAAGAAAAAGGAAGAGTATAGGAAGGGAGATGGAACCAACGGAAAAGATAAGAGAGGGACATACAGGGGGGTTGTGTGAGAAAAATGAAGAATCTATGTGTACATGTTCCTAACGCACAATGATGAAAGACCAGTAAGGCCTGCTGTCATCATACTACAGGGGGTATCTATGAATTCTGCTGTTTTGGTACATATAGTTTCCTTTTCCTAAGGAAAGGCCTAACCTGTACTATGTCATTCAGGCCTGGGTAAAGCTCTGCCCTCAATCTTATGATCCATTTCATCTCATTCTCAAGGGTGAAGTTGACAATATCCCCTCCTCTCTTATTCGGTATAATCTTCTGAATGACAAAAAATTTAAAAGAATGGCTGGTCCCTCTCTCTTTATGATGTTTTGCCAAGGCATTCACCACTGAAGCTGTCCTAATGTGGTAGATGTGTTCCCTAATGCGTTCTCTAAGTGACCTGTTGGTTTTACCAACATAGAACGCTTGACATGCTTCACAGGTTGCCAAGTACACAATATTGGAGCTTTCACATGATGTCTTAGTATAAAAACTAAAACTCTGCTGAGTGGTGGGATGAATAAAGCTCACTGTGTCATTAATGAACAAACACTGATTGCATTTGCCACACGGTGTTGTATTCGTCAACTGTGTGTTAAGTCTCTCTGTACCTAAGTTGTTCCTGGGTTTACACAATATCCTCTTTAAATTAGGTTGATTTTTATATGTAATGCTTGGACATGACCCCACTATCTCCTTTATATCAGGGTCTAGCAACAGTAAATCCCAGTGTTTCCCCATAATTTGTTTCAGATCCATTGAATCTTTAGTATAAAACATGGAAGCTCTGCTCTTATTTGGGTTTGGAGGACTGTTCAGTACTAAAGCTGGTAAAGGCTCAGAGTAGTATGGTTTTGCCCTGGTGTTTCTAAGGATTTCAACATTTACAGCAGTACATTCAAAAGTACTTTCATTATAACCCCTTTTTATAAATCTTGCCTTCAAACATTTTAGTTCATCTACATAACCTTCATTGGTAGGGTTCAACCTAGAGGCCCTCATTATCTGGCCTTTCATTACATTATCGAACACATACTTAGGATGCATACTATCCCTATGTAGAATAGTGTTCCTGAAACATAACTTCCTATGCACATTTGTGTTAAGTAGCCCATTACTGAGTCTATTGATACTCACATCCAAATATGAGATGTGGTCTACTGAGTAATTTAAAGTAAACCTAAGAAATTCAGTTGAACTATTCATACATTCAACAAAATTCGACAATGCCTCTCTGTCACCCCTCCAGATGAAAAAAAGGTCATCAACAAACCTACGGTAAAAACCAACATGTTCCTGAAACTGCCGTGTATTAAAAAGGAATGTCTCTTCCCAATGTGCCATGACAAGGTTGGCGTAGCTATTGGCACATGACGTGCCCATAGCTACGCCATCCTTCTGTAAGAAAATGTCATCTCCAAACATAAAAATGTTATTGAATAAAACTGTTTCTAAAAGTAAAGCAATAAGTTCTATTTTCACCAGAGTGAAGTCAGAATGATTTTTAAGGTACTCTTGTATATATTGTACACCTAAATCATTGGGGATTACAGTAAAAAGACTCACAACATCAAGCGTTACTAAGATGTAATGGGCATCATCCTCTAATTGTTTCATATAGTCATATAAATCCAATAGGAACTGCTTGCTATCTCTAAGTATAAACTTATTTTTATTGACCAGTGGCCTAAGGTGATATTCAATGAAGATGGAAAAGGGTTCAGTCACCCAGCCTTGCCCGGCTACAATTGGCCTCATCGGAGGGTCAATGGCCGATTTATGGACTTTAGGAAGTCCTTGTATAATAGGGATGAGGGGGTTGTTCACTTTAAAATAGTCATAGTTCCTTCATGATACTATCAGAAGCTAATAGCTCATCGAGCATATAATAAACCTGTAGGGCCTTCTCTTTAACCACGTCCATCTCTATCTTTAGATATGAGGAAGTCTCTCCCAAAAGGGTTCCCATCCTTCTATTATAATCCAATGAATCCATGAGGACAATAGGTCCCCCTTTATCTGCCGGTCTTATAACAAGGGTAGTATCATATTTTAGGTCCTTAAGTGCTTGTCTATGATTAAAACTTAGATTCTGTTTGTACGTGACATTCCTTGTCTTCTCAAAATGACCATAGATATCATTCTCTGTTATCTTAGAATACACATCCAACAATGGGTGTAATTGGGGGATGTATACACTATTGCTTCTAAACCTGCTAATTTCCTGTCTCTCAGGAGTGTTACCAAAATCAAGTTTCAACTGAATATTCCTTACAAACATTTTAATATCAATAATAGAATCAGCAACATTACCCCTCCTAGTGGGTATGAAACTAAGACCCTTGTTCAGAACATCTTTCTCATATGTGTTCAGAACTTTGTTGGATAGATTCACAATCAGCGAATCGTCTTCTCCCACATTCTTTTCAGGGTAGGCCCTTGTTGTTCCCCTCCTGATCCTTTCCTCTTTTGTCTGCCCCTGCTCATAGATCTTGTTCTCCCTTGGTGTTGCTTCTGTGCTATAGGGAAAGGGGTATTGTTGTTACTCTGTACAACCTTCCTTCTAACCACTACCTCATCCGGTTTCCCCCCATTGCTCATGACAGTAGGGCCAGGTGGTGGTGGGATAGCATGTGTATCTATTCCCACTATCACACTCTCCTTTTCCCCACTGGTTGTGGGATTGTCTGAATTGTCCCTACCTTCATCCTCCTATACTCTTCCTTTTTCTTTTCTTTTCCCCTCTCTTTTCTCTCCTCTCTTTTCCTTTCTCTTGTTTCCTTTTCTTTATTTCTTTCATTCTTTCCCTCTACCCTTCACCATTCCTTATGGTTTGCCCCTTTGTGTTCACATTTTCATACCCATACACCAATAGAGCTATGGCCCAGCTCTATATATATATTTTTTCAGCGTTTAGATCCTGGGGTATAGCACCTCTAGAGACTTACCGCACTGTCAGGTGTGATGTTACGGAGATTAATATTAGTTTGACATGACCATTTTGGTCTATGACATGTCTAGGTTCTATGTGCGAGGTTGTAGTAAGTTTAGGCGATGTTAACGCCTGCAAGCTTTATATACACCTGTATTCAGAGTATTTAAAGTATGTGAGCTCTGTTTTGTTCCGTTGTATTATTTTTATTTTTATTTTCGGTTCCTGGAGTGGTCCGTCTTATTTTGGGTGTTTTTCACAGGAGTAGTGAATTTCAATCTATGGTGTATATCCCCTGTCTGATGTGGAAACATCCACCATACATTTTGAACATCAACTGTCTGCCTCCTGATTGTATTTTTCGGCAGAAATAGTGAATTTTAATGTAAGCTGTATTTTTCCCTGTTTGATGTGGAATCATCCACTACAGAGCTTGGATACTAACTGTCTGACTCCTGATTGTCGTCCCCTTTAAGCTAACGATGACGACATTTTCAGGAGCAATGTGGTCCCGTTGTTTGGTAGTGTAGCGGTCTGAAAGTAGAAGAAGGAGCATTGTTTGATGTGTATTTTTCAAGACGTGATGATTTTATAGTAGTAAGTGTAGGCTTACCTTTTATTCATATGAGAAGCGTTTTAGTGTAGATCAGCAAGATGTTTTTATGTTGTTATATGGAGTTGTTCCACAACAATGTGTGCCTATGGTTCTATTATGAGAAGGACCATGAAATGCATTCTTTGAATGTTTAACTTTTGTACTCTCTGTATTTGTCTTTCTTTTTTACTAATGTTTATATGGAGTGATGTGCACTTTGGTTTTTCGTGAATACTTCTTGTATGTGACGAAGCGGTTTGCATTGCATGAATGCGTCCTGCATGAGATCGACTGATTTTATTTATTTTTAGTTAATTGCATATGTGTAATGACGTTTTTAACCAATGGGAGGATGGAATATGCTATAAAGATAACTGTTTGAGTTTTTATCATTGTAATACAGTCTGAAGAAGCCGCATGGCGAAAGCGCTCACTGTGATTAAAGGATTTGTTGCTCCACATTGCTAGAGTTAGCGTGGTGATTTCTGTTTGGAAGTTTTGTCGTTTGAAGAGTGGATTAAGTGAAAGGTTCCCTTTCACTATACAAAACCGTTGGTGTATACTGTTTCAGTCTTGGTGTTTGGCCGCTCTACACCAGCACCCGCTGCTTTTTGGATTATTTACATTGTTTTTGCTGGTGTGACATCCTACGTTCGGGGGTAACATTTGATTTTATTTTGGTAATGATAAAATGTTCTTTGTTGAGACGTACAGTGTCCCGAGCGAAAAGTTAGTTATGTTGGTTAACTGTTACTGAGGCTATTTAAGAAGGGATGACAAGCTAAATAAAATAATTTGCAATAAGCCATTTGTTGCATACAGAAGGGGGACAGAACTGGAAGGATAGATTGGTGAAAGCCTACTTTGTGTTGCCTGAAGAAAATTGTTAACTGAGATGTGCCAGGACGTTTACCTGCTGTAACTAATATATGCAAGTTTGTAGTTCCCAGTTAACAGAATTAATGGTAATAATTTTGAACCTGTTAATATATTTTCTTGTGATCGTGATGGCATTATATATTATTGTCTTAGGTGTCCCTGCAACCTGTTCTATATTAGACAGACTAAAAGAAAATTTAAAATCAGGTTGCAGGAACAGATTAGGGACATTAAAAAACAAAGCATGGAAAGCTCTATTGCTATGCACTTTAGGGGGACAGTGTTAGAGAAAGTATTTGTTAAACTGGGAGATTCTGCACTGTTAAGATATTCTTTTTCCATGGGGTTTTGAGTTATGAAATGAATTGGAAATATCTAATTTAATTAACCAGTTGTTCTTTGTTTGTTTTATGTTTGAAGGCTGTTTGGCCGAGGCGCTGAAGTGCAATAAATCTGAACTGTGGATTTGTACCTTGTTTTTTATTTTGTAAGTGAAATTTGGTGGTTTGCAGTCCTAAGTGAAAGACCTGCTCTGGTAGATTTTTTAGTTGAATCTACAAAACTGATGTTAAAAAAATGGATAATTAGTATGGCACATAAGATATCACATAACTATAAGAATCAGAGGAGGTTAGAAAAGATTGGGAAGAGATTAATAATCAATTTACAAGGAAGCAATGGGATGACGGCTCCCAAATATCCAACAGGTCCAGAAGGTTTAGGATTTTTGCTTGGAAGTGTTTGCATAGGTATTTTATACTCCAGACGGACTTCAAAAAAATTGCAAATGTTGGTGGGTGGTGTGATTGGGAATAAAGAGGTAACTGGGAATATATATTTTGGGAGTGCAATGGGTTGGCAAATTTTAAAAATTCCATGTAGAGTACCATCAGAAATATTGGGTAAGCGACCAGGTGCAACTATGAAAATAACTCATTTGAACTGGAACACAAGCTCTAAACATAGTAAAGCCTTGTTAAGTTTAGTTATTGTGGCTGAAAAAAAAGAGACAATTACTACAAAATGGAGATCAAAGTTTAAACAGACTGTATGTGAATGGCTGAACCATTGTAACAAGAGACAAAAGAACTGGAAGTGGGATCTTCAGAAAAGGGAAGGTGCAAATTACATAGAAATAAATGAAAAAATGTGGGAACAATACATGCAGAATAATGTTCAGGAGGAGTGAGGTTTAAGGGAAATGTATGTAATGCTTGACTGAAGATAGTTCTAAAAAGAACAAATGTATGTATAATGTATGTAACTGGAAACATGTTACTATGGTTTGTTTCTTTTATAGTAATGTATGTTTATCAATGTCTTAAGTGTCAATTTAATAAAGGTGTATTAAAAAGGAACAGGACTGCATCAGCCAAAAAAATTATAGTGGACACAGGAGTAAACAATGTCTAACACAAGACAAATTAACAGAAGATGCATACTATTGCTGTTTAGCATTGTATTTGATATCAGTCTCTCTCATGCACCAACTCTTGAGGACCACATCTTAATAGAACCCTTCCTACGCATAGTAATGTATGCAGATTTGTCCATAAAATATACAAATAGTAGACAAATCAACAGATTACAAAGCAACCAACCTTATTTAAAGTCAAATGCACTTACCACAGCAGACATTTGAACTTCTCTTTACTGCAGTTAGCCTTTGGCCATTTGGATTGTATCCTGCCCAGAATACAACCAGCCAGCCTTCAAAAACCTCTGGCTCCCTCCCATACCTAACATCCAATTGCCAACTGGCTAGCCCCTTGGAGGGAAATCAGCAGTCTATGTACAGCACTTCAGGGCATTCTTGCACAAACAAAAAAAGAAAGCTTACCCAGCCTAAAACTCCAAAAAGATAAGCATGCAACGTTTTATCCCAACAACTTAACATACACAGAAGGAAATGGAAGACTGTGTGCAGCTACTGCAGCAATGAGGAATCCAACATCTGCTTTAAATGATAAGTGCAACTTACACAAAGTACAGTTGTGTCGAATTACCATAAACCTTAAGGAATGGCAGAGGGGAAGGTGGAAGAGAAGATGTACTGCAATACTTAAGATACTTGAACATCTACATTTTTGGTAAGGACACACAACTGTACTATGTTTGGGTTTTATTAGTTAGTAACAACTATGTGGGAGGATTCCTAAAGCTGAGAAAGGGGGAGGCTGGAAGACCGAAGATTAAGCTCAAGCTAAAAGGCACTGCAAGACTGCAGATACAAATCCAGCCCTGATTTTGGAAAAAATAGGAAGACTAGTGTTTGTTAAAGGTGTGGACAGAGGACCAGGTGGTAGGATCGGAAATTCCCATAGTGGGAACTTCTCTATGAAATGAACTAGTAGTAGCAGTAGGCCTGGTAGAATGAGATCTGATATGATGAGGAATTTGATTTGCATAATGTTGGAAATAAAAGACAATACAGCTGGAAATCCATTTTGAAATGGTTTGTTTGCTGATGGGATTTCCTAGTTTGTTACTAGCGAAGACTACAAAACATTGGATTTCTAACAGACATGACCCTGTCCAGATACGAGTAATCTGTGAACATCAAGTGAATGCAAAATGCTTTTCTCCTGTTTCTGGGGGTGATGGAAGAAGGCAGAAAGATGAATGGACTGACTCAGAAAAAGATTTGAAACTACTTTTGGCATGAAAGAGGAATTAGTCCAGAGGGTAACTCTCCTGGTGAAAAATAAAAGGCTTCATTGCACATGACTGTATAAAGTTTTGAAATCCATCTAGAAAGCCTGGTTTCCAAGAGAGAAATCTAATGCTAGCTTTAACTGTTGGTTTGAATGGTGATGGCTTTTCTAGCACAAAATTGAGATCCCGAGGAGGCGAGAGTGATTGAGAGGCCTCAGGTGGACAACACCCTTAAGGAACTGCTTCACGATGGACTGAGAAAAGAAGAGGCTGCACAGGAAGGCAGACTGAGCTGGCTGATGAGTTTATTTTAATGTAGGAATACGACAAACTTGATCCGATTAAATGTGTAAGGTAGGCAAGAACATGGTTCATCTCTGCTGAACTTGGGAAGATACTCTGATGCTGACACCAGATTTACATCAGATTGAAAACCTTTCCCATTTTAAAATATTAGGATTTTCTGGTACTAGGTTTTCTGGCCTTTTAAAATATTTAGCATGTCTTTGTCAAAAGAAAGGCCTTGGGAAGCAGTTAATGAATTTATCAAGCTGTCAACCTCAAGGTGCCGAGACTGGGGTGTATGATGGAATCCATGTTTTGGGTCAGTGAATTCATCTGCTGTTGAAACTACCATGATTTTTCCCTGCTCAAGCTATGCAGGAGCAAAAACCATTGCTGCCTTAGCCAAAGAGGTATCAGTACCACGCTGAAGCCTTCCTGCTGGATTTTCAGCAGCACCCTGGGGATGAGACAAATGGGAGGGATGCATAAAGAAACAAACCTGTCCCTGGAAAGAAGGCATCCATCCTCCAGGCCTTAGGATGTCTGGGCCATTGAACAGAATTTTTTCAGCAGTCTGTTTCAGATCAAAACAAAGGTCTATTCGTGGCACTCTTCATGACAGGCAGGTGAGACTGAACACATTCTTGTTCCAGGTCAAATCGTGAGGGTTCACTTCTGACATGTTAAGGTGATCTGCTAGAGAATTGTTATCCCCCTAGCAGATAGTGGGCTAGAAAGTGTAGGCCCAAGGCTTGGGCAGTGTCCAAAACAGCAGGGTCAGGCAACAAAGAATACAAGTGAGTGTCCCTCTGCTTGTTTATGTACTACACCACTGCAGTATTTTCTGTCTATTAGTATTGTCTCCATTTTCCATAGATCTTTGAAGGCTAGTTTGCCCTTGAGAACAACCATCATTTCCTCAAGATTTCTGAGTATTTAAGAAAGCTTTGTCCCCATTTGCCTTGAGCATGGAGGTCATTGGAATGCACCCACAGACTAGGTATGAGGCATCTGTGGTCAGACTCTGGTTTGGATGCAAGTAGAGATCTACCACTGGAGTTCCATTTTCAGACAGAGAATTTGCATATATCCCATGTTGCCTCTGATACAAAAGGTTTACGGTATCACACAGTGGGAAGTCTAGCTTTGCTAGATTTTTCTTTTTGCGTTTTTTTAACTAATTGGTTTTCCTGTGTGACCTATTTACTCACTGTTTTAGTTTGTTAGTTGCAATATTTTGTTGACACCCTACTGTTTATGGATATCAGCTGGGTACGACAACCTTGTTTTGTTTCCAAAAGTCATACATTCCTCTTCTGCTGTGCTGATGATGCCATAAGAAGGCAGAAACATGCATGTCCACAGCTACAGTGTTTGGCTTTATTAGCCTGAAATTGTCCATAAATAGACTTAAAAGTAAAAGGAAAAGTCATGAACATTCAGAATTGCCATTTAGCTAAAACACCTGATATCCTTAAAGAGTAATTTGCATATATCCCATGTTGCCTCTGGTACAAAAGCTTTAAGATATCACAGTGAAAAGTCTAGCTTTGCTAGATTTTTCTTTTTGTATTTTCAGACAAAGAAGAAATGGAATTGTTTGACCAAGAGAATGGTTCTGCTGGCTCCAAATATTTTTGGTACACCTCTGGATCTTTCTCATGTGAAGTCTGGTTAGGGGGATCATTAGAATACAGAAGGCCACACAATCCAGAAGTCAGAGAACCTCCTGTGCTGGGATTACTGTGAGAAGCAGAGATTGGTAGCTTGTCAGGAAAGTGACCTTTTCCTATAGGAGGAAAATCCAATCCTTTGAAGGTCTGTATCCAGTGTGGCCCCTACAAAAACAAGCTTTTGGGATGGAGAGAGGTTGAATTTCTTTGTTTAATGTGTAGCCTATGGAGGAGAAAAAAGGTCAGTTACCATAAGACTGAAAGAAGCTGCTCCATGGAATCGCCTTGGATCTGGTAGCCATCTAGGTAAGGGTACAGCTGGATGCCCTTGGTCATGCACTATGCTACTACTGGAGCCAGGAACTTGATGAATATTCTGAGTGCAGTAGTTGAGCCAAAAGGCAGGCTGGTAAATTGATGTTTTCGATCTGCTTTAAAATACAGCCACTTCCAATGGAGTTTTGCAATAGGAATATGAAGGTTAGCATCTTTTAGATCCAAGATGACCATAAAGGTCACAGGAGAAAGCATAGGCAGGAGCTTTTGCAAAGTATTTTGAACTTGGAGAACCGTAGCAGACCTGTCTAAACAGAGTTTTGTCTGGTAGTGCACTCCTTTCTTGGAACAAGGAAAAGTCTTGAATAATACCCCGTTCAATTTTCTTGGGAGAATATCTCTTCTATGGTACCTTGCTGAAAAAGTGGGCCCACTTGGATCAGAGCTTATTTTACTAGATTTGGTGGGCCAACAGGAGTGTCTAGAGGCTTTGGAAGAGAGATGAAAGTCTGTCTGTAACCTGCTTTGATAATGCTTAGCACCCAATTTGTTTTGGGTTATCTTGGTCCATTCATTGTAAAACAGACAGCCTTTCTCCTAGCTGAGAAAGGATGGGGAGAATTTTGGGAAGGGGAACAGGGAGGGTGCAAGATGAGTCCTAGTCCTCCCTGTTGGGCCACTGGGGTTGGGGTCTACTTCACCAAGTAGGTTTAAATTACCATCTTATGTTGCCATGGTGTTTTACCCCTTCTGACCCTCCCCTTTCTCTGTGATGAGATGGTGGAAAAGACCTGGACTTTGTGGGATAGGTTCTACTAAACCTGGGTGGCTGAACTCTGAGAAAGGCTTTGATAGTCTGCATAGATTTAGCCTTTTCTTCCAGCTTTTTGAAGATATTTGTACCCAAGGTTGAAAAGTCCTTATCTAGAGAAGCATCTAGAATCTCACACTTAACACTGTATGGAAGGGACTATTCTCTTAACCAGACTTGTCAGCACAAAAGATCTTTAGGTAACCATGTTGCTTATTTTGCCAAAGCATCACAGCCACAATGCGAAGAATTGCGTCTTGAGAAAAAGTTGCAGAGATCCAACAATTCTTCAGAGAAAGCTCAGTCTTCCATCTCCTCCAGTTTTTCTTTCATATGGCTCAGCTGAGTTTCCTGGTACTTAACCATATGGCAATTTAGAGCTCTCACAGCCAAGGTGGCAGAAGTACAGACTTTTCGGATTAATCCGAAAAGTGTCCTCCCCTCCATATTTGGTAATGGGTTGCTAAAAGTGCTGCTTTTTACTCCAAAGGACCCGGAGTCACTACTTCAGGATCAGCAGTAGAATTCCTAAAAAGGTGTTTGTGATGATGTGAGGTATTGCCAGCTATGCCAGAAGTAGGACTGTGTATGTGTAACATATGCTAGCTGGCTTTTTGTACAGAATTATATGTCATTTGTATACCAAACTGATTTGTACAGATGCTTGTGTTGAAAATGTATCGGTAAAGTGCATCAACAGTGTGTCCTGCTGGACAGAAAGGAAATGTACATCATGTCAGACTATATTGTAACTGCTGAAATTAATACTGTAACAGAGGATACTGGAAGAAAAAAAAAAAGAGATTAATCCCAGTCCTGCTAACTTTGGAAAATAGGCCAAATGAAATTACTTGGCAAGCCATAAAGACTATCTTACAGTTCTCCATGCAGCCAAAGACAAAGTCTGTACTTGGAAGACTTCTGTATTATCTTTAGCAGTGAACTAATTGCTACCCTGGAAGGGTGGAAGTGTTTAAATGGTTTTATGGCTTCCAGATGCTATAACACATCATAACAAAGCTCAATCTGTGTGTATGGCAACGTGCAAGATTCTGGTTCAATTTGTAGTAAAAGGGGTAGTATGGGAAACAGAATTCAGATGACCAGATGTATGCAAGGTCATTCTGTAATTCAGCCCGAAATGTCTTAACACTAGATGAAACAGAAATCTCAGAGCAGTCTATTTCTCTAGCATGATAAAGGATTTATCTTGTCTTGCTTAAGTAACTAAAGAATAGTAATTCTAGATATCAGTCAGGAAAATAGTGAGATTAGTTAAATACTGTTTTT
>NC_056727.1:443777864-443892864 GCF_019279795.1 Protopterus annectens
TGAGGCATTCACTGAAGTCACCCCTTTCAAAATGCAGTGCAACACATCAAGACAGAGAGAAGCTAAAGTTCCATTCAATGTTTTTTTCAACATAAAGCACACATCTACATCTTGCATTTATTGCACCACCTAAGTCACCTTTGTAATTTCATCTATCTAATATATTACTACGTCATCATATTATGTACTGTTTATATACTGTTTATTCAGTCGCTAGAACTACTCCATCAAAAAAGGTACAACATTGTAAAGAAAGGACAAACTTCTGCATGCTTTGCAGATTGAAACACACAAAATACACATTACCCCCCAAGGTCAACAGCCACATATGCCTAATGGAAAGAAGAGACAACTTTTTCACATCTTGCTAATAAAGCGTAGCAATTGTATTCAATTGCAAAATGCAGGTCAAACTAAACAGGAACACTTTTGTATCCTTAATACTTCAGCATTATCTTTTTATATAGGTGACAACTGATGTTAGGATTAGCATCTTAATAGCTGCATAGAGGCAGCTGTACCCACCAGGAAGAAGTACAGAATTAACTCAAAAAACAAGCCACCCTGGTGGAATCACAAAATCAAATGCCTGAACAAGAGGGAGAAAAATCATGGCAAAAATTAGGAGGTGCAGCATCCAGCAGGATAAAAGCCCTCTCAAACTAAACAAACTACTCAGAGGACAAATAAAGTCTACGAAAGGCAAATATGAGTTATGTTTGGCCTCCCAGGACAAGGAAAACTGCAAATGTACCTAACCAGGCATACCCAACAATTGAAATGTCCACAGAGGTTCCTCACTAAAAGAATGTAAGGTGTAACTAATATGCCCTATGCAGACCTCCTCAAGGTCCTATCCCTGTATTCTGTCTCCTACAGCCTTTGGAGGGGAGATCCATGCCTTACATGCAGGCTCTTGTCAAACCCAACTTTGATGGACCACGTGCATATCCATCAAACATACAGCACCAAAATTACCCGCTATAAAGACTTAAACCTTGCCTGTGATATAAACAGGACCTGCTGGAGAGATAGGAATGTATCCCAGAGACTATTGCATCTATGGAACAGGCTCCCTATCCATGTGAAGCAGACTTCCTCCCTAACCCAATTCTTTTCAAAAGGGTGAATGGCCATCCCCTGGTAATACCACTTTAGACTTCACTAAGGAGTTTAGTAAGGAAAACACACCACTGATTTTATGATTTTTAAATTTTTATAGTAAGCTAAATCTGACCATGTTATCTGATTCAATGAAGGAACAGCCCTGCTTATTTCCATAGAATAACTCCTTATATCTACTAAAAATGTAGGATTATGATATATATGATCTGTGCGAAGCTTTTCACTGACCTGCACATAATTGCTGTCCACGTCTTTTAATAGCATTTATTTTAATTTGCATAGAATGCCAAGTATTCACTAGATAGCAAGCCATTTCAATTTTATGACAAATAATTCTCACCTCCATCCCATCTATTTGTCTTTTCACTAAAGGTCAGTTGTTAATGTAGACTATAGCACTTCTATGACAATCTCAGAATTAGAATGAATTCTTTGAAATCTAATGTTGGTTTTATCTTGCTTGCACGAGCAAGTTCAATGTTACTTGATTTGCAAATATACTTACATAGCAATACTTACATAGCTGTCATTATTAAAGCAAGCCACCTTGCAAATTAACAAGCATTAAATCAAACTGTTATATAAACGAATAGTTTCCTCTACAAAATGTTAAATACATGTGATTTATTGGCAACTACAGTCCTATAAAGTGAAATTACGCTGCTCTGTTTAAATGCAAGTCGTTTTAAATCACACTAAGTTAGTGACCCACTATAAAGTCCAACCAGACATGCAGTTCTGCATTTTATTTTACTTTATTTTTTTATAAAGAAGCGCTAAACACTTAACTCACTGACAATTCAATCACTCACAGACCACCTCACTTGAAGGTGTATTACTTGAAACATACACAGCAACAAATAAAAACTTTACTGAAAACGGTAAGCAAAGTAGCAAGTCAACACCCTTATGGTTGCACACATACAGGCACATAACCAGGAATGGGCCTGCCTCTCCCTCTCACACTACAGCAGTTCCAAACTGTAGGCATGTTTACAATAAAACAATTGCTTCTTCACACCATTTTATTCAATATCTACATCACACATTATCTGGTATCCAGGTCCATTGAAAAAAAAAAAAAAATTTTAAAAAAGCCCAAGCACAACAAATAAAATCCAAGATACAGGCAATAGCATTGTATCCACAAACAAGATCACTGCTTTGGCAACTCGCCCTAAACCTAATACCAAAATCAGGATGTACACAACTCATGCTATATACAAGACCACAAAACTGGCATTTCCCCCACAGATAATTACGGAACTAACCTCCGAACCTTACCCGGATAGCATACACTTTCTTTAACCCCAAGAGTAAAGCATGGAATATACCCAGCTATCTCGTGAATTCTGTCATGGGTTAAGTAAAACTCTAAGTAAACCAACATGAATGCAGGAAGGGGTGCAATATATAGTTAATGACCAGATTGCTTGGTTTCTTTTTGAAGCAAAATCTTAAGCTGGACAAAACTAGGGATCATTTTTAAATATTGCTCATACAAAGTTTGAAGGAATAACAAGTTTTGCCTAGCAGCTCGAAAGGATACGAAGTCCGTCACGGGAGTAACGGACATTATTTTCTAACCTCAGTCTTTACCAGTAATTCACCGGAAAACTGTAACTTTATAAAAAAAATGGATCGCAGCTAAGGAATGAGATTATCTTACCTTACTGAAGAATTACTCAGGCTTGGAGGTGAAAACACAAATTGATGTCCATTGCGGCTTTTTCTTTCCAGACTGTGACACTACCTGAACGGCTCAACAAACAGAGTTACAATAGCAAATTCCACAAAGTGCAGAAAAAAAGGGAATATCTACTTTAGGGCCCTCTTTCTTTGGACAGAACAGAGCTGTGGGGGGGTGTTAAGCAAGAGGTGACTCCCATTGGCTACCACCAGTTCCTTGATGAAAATCATAGTAAATCAGCTTGCTGTCGAGAGGAAAATACAGGGTACATTGCAAGCTGATTTTCTCACTAAAATCAGATACCAACACCATGAAAATCCATGCTGAAAATTAAGTTGACAAGGTAACTGACAAAATTCAGTTACTTTTTCAACTTAAATTTTCAAGAGTGGAGCTAAAATATGCCTGCAAATTTACTAGCGCTGGGAGAAGGCACTCGGGTGGAACAATATGCAATTACTACTGGTCTCATAGCGTGCTCGGTGTTAAGCACAGAGGCGCCATGAGACGGTAGTCAGGGTTAATGAGTGAACCTCACACAAACTACACCAATTGCACACAATTCTGCCTAACTAAATCTAAAATCAAACTCTGCAAACTACATTCACACTTCCCTCTACTCTCACTACCCACTACTAGCACACTTATCAGGAGATATACACCCCAACCCTGGCCCAAGCTCCCCCTCTCCCAACCACACCGCTCATCCTCAACCCCCCTCCTTCAAAACAATTCTCAACCTTCCCTGCCCACTACAACTGGATCATCCCCCTCCAAACACCTTGCCATATACTCTCTAAATATTCAAAGCCTAGCCAACAAAATAACTGACTTCCATGCCTGGATAACCCATACAACCCCTCACATTCTCACACTATCTGAAACCTGGCTTAAACCACATATCTCTGACAATGAAATTCTCCCACCAGACTATAACATATATCGCTCAGATAGATATCCAAAAAAGGTGGTGGAGTCGCCATTCTCCATTCTAACAACCTCAATCTATCACCACTTCCCATAACAGACCCCAACTTTCACCCAGAAGAACTTATAATACTCAACTGCCACCTCAACCCTCATAAGAAAATAGCTATTGCTTCAATCTATATCCCTCCTGGAAACAATCTAAACACTCTTGAAAACAATGTCCTGGTTTTCCCATAACTTATGAAACCCTCATCTTGGGAGATGTCAACTTAGACTGGTCCAAACTGAAAACGGACTCTCCCCAAAATAGTATTAACTTACACAGCTTCCATCAACTCATAGTCCCCCACCCGACTCCATAGAAATACATCTTCTAGCTCCATAATACACTGGATACTTGCCAACTGCCCCCACCATTACCACAACCCTATTACTCTACCAGATCAACTTAGTGATCACCTCCCCAGCTCTGTCCTCAGATTCAACATTCAACCCCCCAAACATCATCTATATATCGGGACTGCCGTACACTCACCAATTTTAATCTAACACAATTCAACTCAAATCTATCTTCCATTGACTGGTCCTTCCTAAAAAATACCCATTAGATGAGGCAGTCAGCAGCTTTAATAACATTTTCCTGAATACCCTTAACTCCCTTGCTCCTAGAAGAATTCAAATAAAACCTAATCACGCCCCATGGCTCTCCAAACAAACTAAGTCCCTCATGCTCAACAGAGAAAGCCTGGAAAGCCTGGACCAAAACCAAAGAATTATCCCACCTTCACCACTACAAGCACCTCAGAAACCTTAAGAAACAAGCAATTGCAGATAAAAAGTCCTTCAACTCTGGCCAACTTACTTACAAATCCAACCCTCAGAAATTCTGGACTACAATAAACAGAATCCTGGCCCCAGGCCATCCATCAACACCCAGCCCCTTCCCCAACACAAACCCTCTAGACACAGCTACCCTTCTTAACAATCACTATCAATACTATTCAGGTCACTCATCCCAAACTGCAAGACTACTTCCCTGTCTACCCCACTAAGCCTACCTGACAATCCTCCATTCTCACAACATCCTGTCTCCACCTCCTATATAAGATCTCTTCTTTATAAACTCAAACCCTGTTCCTCCTCCACTGATAATCTACCACCTACCTTCCTCAAAACTAGCTGCAGACACCATAGCCTACCCAGTGTCCATATTAATTAACAGATCTATACAAGAATCCACTGTCCCCACTCTCTGGAAATCCTTTTTCACCATTCCTCTGCACAAAGGTTGCAATTCTACTGACCCTTCTAATTACAGACCCATAGTCATCCTATCCCCCCTCTCTAAGATTCTTGAAAAATGTGTCCACTCCCAACTACCTGCTCCAACATAATCTCCTCAACCCACCCAACATGGCTTCCGTCCTCACCACAGCACAACTACTGCCCTACTATCCTTTACCCATACCATTGCTGATGCCCTGGACAAAAATAAACTTCTATCCTGTCTCTTCCTTGACCTCTCAAAAGCCTTTGATACAGTCTCACATCCCCTACCGCTATCCAAACTTGATAATCTTAACCTATCTACCTCCACCCTTACCTGGTTCTCTAGCTACTCAACTCTCACAGGAATCAATCAGTAAGATGGCTCTCTTCCACTTCTCCTTTTATACCTGTTCCCACAGGAGTTCCCCAGGGCTCCATCTTGGGACCCCTCCTCTAACATCTTCACTAATGACCTCCACACATCTTGTAAACAATCTTCCCTCATCCAATATGCTGACAATTCTACCCTCATATGCATCTCTGACAGCATATCCGAACTTCATACTCACCCAACAGACCTTCCTCTCTACTGAACAGTGGCTAACCAATAACCTACTGATCCTCAACCCCAAAAAGACCAAACTATTACTTTTTCTTCCCCACTCTCTTACCACAAATCCACCTTTACTATTACTTCTTCAAATAACATTACTATCAAACCTGAAACCCAAACTAAACTTCTAGGAGTCATCATCGATGATGAACTGAAGTTTAATACACACTTACTTCACAGTATAAAAGAAGACTCACCAGAAACTAGGTCTTCTATATCGTAACAAAAGATACCCAACATCCAACGCTAGACTATCCCTTGTCCAAGCTTTTCTCCTTCCCTCCCTTCTTTATGCTGCCCCTATATTTACCCATATCCAAACTACTACCGTAAACAAACTTCAACAAACATACCATAAGATAGTTACATTTGTTACAAACTCACCATATAATGCACACTGCCTATCCCTTAACTCCCTACACTGGCTCGAACTTCCCCAGTTATTGCAGCTATCTCAACTTCAAATGCTACACTCTTCCCTACAAACCTTCATTCTGTCCTACCCTCTCTTCTCTCATCTCAATCTATTGTCCTCCCCATACTCTTCGGACCTCTAACCAACTACTGCTACAAACCCACCGCTACAAACCCACCAACCCAAAAAAACCCCACTATCGGCAAATAACTACAAATCCTCCATTGCCCAAACCTGGAACAAACTTCCTAGGGACATCTGTTCCATCATTCACCCATTCCACTTTCAAGAAAAACTCAAGGCTCATCTACTAAAATCTGTCCTTGCCAAGCCCCAACTTGATAACTTTCCCCATAACCTATGTCATTCCCCCTTTTTTTTCTTACTGTTTTTGACAAGCCTTTTTTTCTCCCCAAATCTCAGATACCTGCACTGACAAAACAAACCATTAATGTAAATATGTAAATATGAAACTACACTGCTACCCTGTAATATAATACAGGTATACTGCCTTTAATTTTCTTCTTTGATTTGTCGAACATATATATTGTGAAACCAATTTGTTCCTATTCAACACTGTATAACTTTTTTTTTTTTAAGTATCATCTATTTGTGTAAACTGTGCTTGTAAAAGACCTACTTAGTGATTGTATAACCTCTATTGTAAACTGCTGCATTTCTTGGAGCTTTTCTCCTCGGGTCTCCACTGAAAATGGGTCCCAAGCCCAGTTGGACTAACCCGGTTAACAAATGTCAATAAATAAAATAAATAATATTAATTTCACTCTGTATAACTGAGTACCTTTGTAAGAGCCTTAGAGTAGCTGGCTTTGGAGTGTCTGGTGGCAGTACCTACCTTATAGTCTGGGCAGAGGGGCATATCTAGTAAATCTGTGTCAGCCTTTCCAGAGAGAGAGAAAGGAAAATCCATCCCACGGACTGAGTGTGCTCCCTGTGTGTTAAGGGAAATTGTGCCTGATGCAGAGAGCTGCATCTGGAAATACTGTATGCATCTATTTGTGTTCCAAGTGAACATCTCTAACCGATGTCAATGGTGAGGATTTAGGGTCCTTGATTACTGGCCCTCTTGCCTACTGTCTGCATCTCTAATCCCAGTTATCCCCATCAGCAGAATCTCCTTTCTCCATTCCCAATGTTGGCTAAGTTCTTAAAATACTTTCTGCTACTTTATGAATATAATATTCTGTATGATTTTTCTTATAATTCTGCATCCAAAATCCCAGTCAACTTGTTTCTTCAGCTTCCCACATTTCATCATCTCTTTCAACAGACAAAATGTATGTATGAGCAACATCTAGCCTTTTATTTCTTTTTAGGGATATGCCTGGAAGGAGATTAACTGAGAGGTGGTACTTCTTCCCAAGTAGAGTGGGTTGGGAGGGTGGCTTAATGGTTAAGGTGTTTGTCTTACAAACACAAAGTGCAGGGTTTGAGTCTCATAAGGGATAGCTGGCTAGGCTTTAAATGGCTCACAAGGGCAGTTAGCTTAGTATGAACCTAAATAAGAGGTCTCTTTCCCCATCCCCTCCAAAAAGAACCTTCCAGACCCAAAGATGATTTTCCTGTGCCTGGACTGGACACTAACAGTAACAGAGGATATGGCCAACTCATGGTCCGTGATGGTAGTAGGGACTACAGAGGAAATTGGAGAAACAGCAAGTAGTCTGAGGAACAAAAGCCACTGCAGAGTCACCTACCATTGACTAAGGCATTGTCTGAGCTCAAAGACTCTTGTTTCTTTTTCTACTGTCCCTATAAAAAAAAAAACTAATAGCACGACCAGCATAAGAATCCATTACATAGCGGAGGAAGATGCCTCATTGCCTGTAAGCACTGCTGGGAAGAATTGGTTGGAAGGTAAGCTGTTAGACAAGTGTTCATAAGCATGCACACTCCACCACACAGTCCCTCAAAATTCAAAAGTAAACGCACAAGCAGTACTCAAAAACCCTCTAAGAACACTTATGTACCTTCCACAGAAACTGCACTGAGAAAACAAGAAATGAAGGCAAGTTGTCATGAAGTGCATCCAATCACCAAACAAAATAGATTTCTAGCCCTGAAATATACTTCCTTATACATAACACCTTCACGCAAAATGTCTCGAGCAGTAAAATAATGAATGCAAGTTGTCACAGAGTACACAAGCATCAAAATACTCCAACACCATTTGAAGTACATAAAACACTTCCCCAATCTTTAAATCCTTATACTTCAATTACAATGTCTCAAAAACAGTATATTTTTTTCTTACAAAAATAGACCCAGTAGTCAATAATAATCCCACTTCTAGAAATAACAGTGTGATGTGAGGTAGTGTCAGATGTGCTAGTGGGAGCAGGGCAGTGCATGTGTAACATCATAGATAGCTGGAGTTTTGTAAAAAAAATACATGTTATTTGAATATCAAATTGATTTGTACAGATGCCTGTGTTAAGAAATGCAATATAAAGTTGCTTGTTAAAAATGCATCAACAGTGTGTCCTGCTGGACAGAAAATAAATATACATGCATGTCAGACTGTGTTGTTGTAACTGATTAAATGTGTATAACTTAACAGACGATACTAGAAGGGAAGAGGTTAAGCTCAGCCCAGCTAACCTCAAGAAAAATAGCCTGAAATTAAATTACTTGTTTAGACCATAAAGTTTTTCTCAGTGATCTGAATGCAGCCAGAGATGCAATGTCTGTGAAAAACATGGGCTGGGATCTTATTCACTGGCCCAGAGGATGGACTTCACAAGTAGTTTGGCAAAACACTTCAGATGTTAATAAAATTGCATGTATTCTTCAGAAAATAAAAGAGGCATTAAAATATTTAAAAATGCAATATTTTCTTATGGAAGGGCTCCTATACGGACTTGTCTTCCAGAGATGAAACCTATAAACAATTGCTACTCATGTGAAGCCTCAGAACTGTTTTCCCTTGAGGTGACAAGAAAGTACTGAAGTTGTCTGCAATGACTGCTGATTTCCCTCCAAGGAGCTAGCCAATCAGCAGTCAGTGTGTATGTGTGAGAAAGAGCCACAGTTTTTTGAAGCCTGTCCGGCTGTTGTATCTAGGCAAGATACAGTCCACATTGCCAAAGGCTACTGCCTCAACTATTGAGCACAAAAGTACTGCAATATTTCTGGTGGGTGGCAAAACAAACCACTAGAAGGTAAGGGAAAAGGTCTAGAAAGGGAGGGGAAGAAGGAAAAACAGTGTTGTAAAAACTTTATATGGCTTTACTGCAAACGGGTAAGTCAGAACAAAGAATTGCCATGGCTTGTATCAGATGAAACCATAGAAAAACAGTAATCAAGAAGTATGAAACTTGCATCACACAGATCTAAAGTTGAAACAACTGAAGTAGGTGTTCACTGGATAATCAAAAACAGTAAATGTAGAGGAACAAAAAGTAAGGGGAAAAAAAGTTCCAGGGGACTTCAGTCTGCAAAAGGCAGAAATAAAACTAGAGAGCTTGTATTAACAAAATGGATCTCTAGTGATCAATTGTCAGGAGTACTTGTACTGCCAACCAAAACTTCAGTTCCAGATCAAGGCACCGAATTCCTCATTTGATTCAAATAGCAAATCTGATAAGAAAAACTGCCAATTATGCACTACAGAAATTTAAACTACCAGAAAGCATGTCAGTACAAAGGGGAGAACTAAGAACTGCAAAGCACATACCAAAGTATGCAACTGACATGGTTGTCATGTGTTTACTTCAGCTACTTTACATGTTTTGATATGCCAATAAAGGGGAATGACAGACTTAAAAATCTGCTTAGGCATTTGTCTTTCCTAAGCCCTAGTAAAGAAAGGATTACAATTTCCTGGCAAACTGTATTTTTGTAAAATGAAGGCACATTGAAAATGATCAGAAGACAAACTTGTGCAGATGACATAGCTAGTGATGCAGGACATACTTTGTGTTGGTCAGTATTAAGAGGCAACAAAGCAGCTTTGTTGCGCCTTATAAAGTATGTGGACAACTTGTTTACTATGTTTTCATCAATTTCGGTAGCTCAAAACCACCTGGAGCATGGACTCAAATGTTCACTTTTTACAAGGATACAACTTTATGGCAGAGTTAGACAGCCAGTCTTGAGTTTAAATTCCAGGATCATGCAATCTGAGAGACCCACATTTAACTATACATACCAACAAAGGCCTACCTACCAAAATTGCATTCTCAATCATATACATGGATTTCATCTTAGGAGTTAAAGTGGTACAAAAATCAACACAATGTGCAGTCATGCTGACTAAAATATTAATCTCAGCTCAAATTGATCCTTCACCTTTAATGTACGATAGATGGTAAAGTCCATCTTCACCTGCAGTTTAACTCAACCCAGAGACTTCTTTTCTCATCTCAAGTCAGTCTGTATTTTATACAACTTTGTTCAGTTTGCTGTGGAATCACCCATTAAACTCAGGCTATTGTGAACTTTTACAGCAGAATGTCTCTAATTGCACAACATAACTGTAGACACAGGAAAATCTGTATTTTCCTACACATCAGGTACTTCCCCACTTACCAAAGGCGTTCAGTGTTGCTCAAGTCAGTATTTGCTATAAAAATGTGCAGTGGGATGGAACTTTCACAGACTTTTGCACAGAGGAAGAGAAACGGTATCTGTGCAGCACTGCACACTGCTGACCAAATTAGATAATCCATTTCACTGGAAATACTCTTTTCTGTAACTGCTATATTTTCATTAGTATTTTAATCTTATGCTTCCTACAAGGAAAACTAATTTGTCTTGTTCAAGGATTATAGCTTTGATTAAGTATTGGTGGTTTGTCTTTCGGCTTTTCCCGGTTAGGGGTCGCCACAGCAGAACTCCGGTCCAGTACAACGCAGCAACTAAACGTGTAGTAATACAAAACTGTGAGAACATAATGTACAAAAGACATTTGTTCCTCATAAAAAAACCTAAACAGATTCTTTACATACATTCTGAAAGGAAAATGACAATATATTTCTACAATGCTCAGGACTAAAAAAATGGTAAAGAGCAGTGGTAGTTTGCATGTCTCTCTACAGCTCCTTCATAGCACCTGGTTACATTGACAGCTGAACTTTTTGGAAGGTGGGGGAGGAGGGCTATCAGTACTTAAAGCGCTAAAAGCTGAGAGCATTAAAAACTAATTTATTCTGTTGAGGATTTGTGTCTTCTGTTTATTGGTTATGGCAGTTCTGAGAACAAAGCAATTCAGTATAATTCAGGCAAAAAGTGAAAAGTAGTCTAGTTCCAAAGTTGACAAAGTACTGCCACTTTTTTTACACTAAAGTAAATAGTACAGCCACAGACATCTGAAGGTCACATGGCAATCAAACAAAATTTACACAAAGTATTACAGAACAAAGTTATGTTTGTCACAAAATGTGGATGGTACCCCCTCCCCCAAAGGGAACTTCTCTACCCAGTAATTGAGAAACACTAAATGATCGATCCTCAAAAGCCTGCAAGAAGAGGGCTGTTTGGCAGCAAAAAACAAAAAACTCTGAAAGGCTTGTCACCCAGTGCGCCATACAGCTCTGCTCAAGTAATCACTCTAGAGCACTTGGATAGTGCCCGTAAGCTTTGGATGCTGGTCAACAGTTGGATATAAACCTTAGCTAAGGCTACTGCAGTAGTGACCAAATGGTGCAATGTTCTTCTAAAGCAGTGCATTAATGAGATGTGGATAGCATTTAGTCTTGGCAAGTGTCAGTATCCTACTTGTTCCTGCAACTAAAACATTACAAAGTCAGAATGGATAGATATGTATAACTGAAGGTTTTCAGAAAATAACTTCAATATACAAAGATTTCCAAAAAGTCTAGATTAAAAAAATATGCACTTGAGCATTTGCTTCTTTCTGAACTTTTTCATTTCTTAAAACTAGAAGGTTTAAAGCAGAATCCATATTATTTGAAGTACTTTCCCAGTCCATGAGATATACAAAGCATAGCAGTTAGTGTTTTTCTGCTTTAAGCATCTCTTGAAAAACTGAGACATTTGCAAAACAGTTTTATCCTTTTAACTCTTTACATTGGTAGAATGGAGGTTGTGTATGCATACTTCCCATCTGTCCAGAATGTTTGCAGAATTTTAATTTTGCCTCTTATTTTTGGTCTACTCATAAAATTAGTGTTTTCTGACAAGATTATTGAAGTCACTAAAATGACAGACATTTGAGCTTCATAGCACAAATTCTTCAGAAAATGCATGCCTGTGCAAAACCTGCTATTCTAGCAAATTTCTAAGTTTGTAAGAGAAACTTAAATCTGTCCCTGATTTTTGGGCTTTTGCATGCAAGGTAAATGCCTGAAAGTTCTGGGATCCAGTGTTCAAATTCTGGTCACTGTGAAAAGTCTTGGTCTTCCTGAATTTGAGAATGTGTCCCCTCCCTCGCACAACTGGCTACATGAAAATGTCCTCAAGTATTAGGTAGCCATGCGTCCCTGTGGCCTACATCTTGTCTGAAAAAATAACTAGTTCATTTATACTATTAGCAAAGAAAGAAATAAAACAATGAAAATTGTAAAAAGTCATCTGTCTATTCTACCTACAAGATAATTTATTGGTATCACATTATCTCTTATTAAAAAGACCATAAGTACATGTACATCGCCACCAGCATTAGATTAAAACAAATATGCATTTTAAGTATTTAACTGAATCCAGGTTCAAGAATAAGCTCACTTAGAACAGAACAGCAGGCCATATTTCAGTTTTAACATAAAACGGTTTGGAAAACATAAGACACTGTATAATCCTACACGTAAAACGCTAGTGAAAGATGACGTGTTTGTTCACGGGCAAGTTCTAGGCTAGTTGCTCTTGCAGGCCATTTTAAGCCTAGCAAATTTCCCTTTTGGTACTCAAATTAACCTATCTGATTTGTTCATGAACCCAGGACAATCCTGGAATACTTTGGGTGGTGGACTTATTCTAGAAAAAAAAGTGCAATCCTGTACTTAGTCACAAAATTTAAAATAATTCACTAATTGATGCCACGCATCCCTTGTCTTAAAAATCCCCACTGCCATCCTTACACGAAGGGCAAACATGGCTACTACATTTGTCACAAAGAAAACAAATACTTCCATCGTTACTTGTAAATCCATATGAAGGATCTACCCATCATGTTAATAATTAAGCACTTCTCTACTGGAAGGGTTAACCATATTAAAGAGTTAAAATAAAAATACTCTACAAGGCTGTTATTTAAAATGACTTGTAAAACTTAACAGCATTTCTAGGTAGCTCCATTAGGACCCTGCCACATCTCCTACAATTACTTGCAATACTGCAGCATAATCTCAAGAAACTCTTTCTGGATTTGTCTCAATCGGGGACACTTGTGTTTATTAATTTGAGACATTCATGGAATAAGAGAATGTGACTTGAGATGCATTTTAAGTAAAATAAGTCTAATTATATTGTCATTATTTAATAAGAGTAATTCAATACATTTTCTCCAAAGGTCACCAGTTTTAGGAGGGACAGAGCTAAAATTTTAAACCAAAAATCTTGTCGTTCTCTGAAAATCGGTGACAGCTGAGAGGTATGCTGTTTTGTATGGCTTCTACCTTTTTGCACTTCTAAAATATCATTCATAACTATAGACATGCCTCTTTCTTTGTCACCATTTTACATTTAGCTTTTATGATGGTTAACATACAAGACAGTCTATAGAATTCCCTTCATCCTTTTATGATCATAGTTTTATTTCTGACTGTATTGCTGTCAGTGATGTATACATTCGCATCAGTCTTTCAATTTCTTTATTTCCCGTCTAACTGCATTGTCTTTTTCTCTAAATATGGCCCAAATTGCTGTATTATCTGATAATCCATTGTATTATATTGCCCGCCCAACGTTTATGAAAAAAACTGATAAATTTCTATCTTAAAGCCTTTATATATGTTCTTTCATAGCCTTCCCTTGTCCTAAATATCCTTAGTTTCCTCGCATCTTTCTGTTTCTGCCCTGACCTCATAACTGAAATCTACAAAATTTTACGCGTGTGTGTGTGTGTGTGTGTGTGTGTGTGTGTGTGTGTGTGTGTGTGTGTGTGTGTGTGTGTGTGTGTGTGTGTGCATATAGATATCTATAGAAAGAAATACATTAATGTAATATATGTATATAATATTTTTTAAATTCTGTAAATGTTTCTCTTATCTTTATACACGTGCATTTACCAATACAAACCACAACCCTATTCCTATGATACTGCAGTCTTACTGTTATCTTTCCTAGATCCACTGTAGCTGCATCAAAATATTAAGATGTATTCATGATCACTGCTATCCAAGAACAGCTACCTTTACATAACATTCATATTCTCCTCTTTGTCCCTTATTCTTCTGCTAATAGATGCAGCTTTTGATCTACTTTCTTTCCATTAATATCCTCTTATGCCGGGCTGGCAACTTGACACCGTAAAAACTCCACTGCCAATCATGAGCGGACAGGTGCTCCGCTGTGTCGACCCCTAACTGGGAAAAGCCGAAAGAAAAAGAAGCTGGCATGACATTATGTCACGGTAATCCGGCCCTCTTACCTGAGAATTTGTATTGTCTGGTACTCCTCAAAAACTGTTCAATATGAAAAACAAGCATGAAACATGCTGAACACATTTTATTCCTGCATCATATGGGAATGTTGTACAAACTCTGCCTTTCCAGACATACTGGAACTACTGCATCTTTCAGTTCTAGCCAAAAAAGAACACTTCTGTTCACGATTTGTAAACCCTACTTATAAATTTCAAACACATGTACATGTACTGCCTTACAATACAGCCCAGGTTGTACAGAAAAACGATCTTTTGAGATTAGTGTATCTAGCTCATAGTAAACCAAAATGGACTGTTTTGAGCAATTACCACAGCACAATTCCTGCATTTGCAGTTACTGAATTACAGCGTGGTACTGCTTTTTGCAGTTACTTCCTTTTTCTGCAGTATTAGTCAAAGGGGACAAGTGAGGAAGTCTGCATCTCTACATGCCCCTCTAGAAAAGTAATTTGAGAAATATTTCTCCACAAATACTAAAAGCATTTACAATGTTTCAATTAAGGTTTTTTTTTGCCTTATCCACATCTTTCAACTGTCCAGACTTTCACAGAATATCCAGATTATTGCCTCATTTTTGGCCTTTTCCTCAAAATTTGTGGTTTTCAGGTAAATCCTTGAGGATTGAAGTCACTAAATAATGACAATCAAGATTCAGATTTTACATCCTTCAGAAAATGCATACCAATGCAAAAACCTTTTGTTCTGTCAACTTTATATTTCTAGCAATATTTAAAACTTTTCCCTATTTTTGGGCCTCTTTCCCCATTATCTTTTTGGCTTTGGCCAGATGTTTTATATTAAATGGCTGAGAGGTTTGCTTATGTATTAATGGGGAAGCAACCTGAACTGAATAAAGTACAGCAGAAAATTAAACATGTACTTCCTGCATAATTCATGTACTGGGAACTTGGGGTAGTTCTATTAATTTATCAAAGTCTTTTGTGTTCCTAATAACAGGACGGGAATGGACCCCATTCCTAAGTCAAAGTACAATTAAAGTTTAAGAAATTAGTATTGTTTCAATCTTTGATGTCTGCAGGAATTGCTCTTCACAGCACCCACAATGTGCCCAGTAATGACTCCTTATATAATTTGTACAGGGTTACATGTATTGGTAACATATCTAAATACGATTGTAAATTTTTTTACAAGACCTGTTGCTCCTACTACAAATGGAGCTGTCTGGGTATCCCTTACACATTGTTTTCGTTTCTGCCTGCAAATCCTGATATTTTACGTCTTTGTGTCTCTCTCTACACAAGACACTGTAGTCACTGGCCGTGGCGATTTCAATGATCAATGTTACTTTTGCCATCTTTTCACAGACCACTATGTTTTTCTAGCATCTATCTTTTGAACTGTGGGTAATGGGGGATCCCATGTGATGTAAACATATTTTCTATGATGCTTTGTGACTCATGTTTCCAGTGTTTCAGCCACTTCAATACCATGTTTGCATAATCCCCAGTGCAACAGTCTTGTCACATTATTATGCCTTTCAGTATACAATCCTACTGCCATTAGTATGTCACAACCAGCAACTAGGTGTGCAACTGTTTCCAGTTATGTTTTACAAAACCTACATTTATATGATTCTCCCACATGTTCAATGGACTTTGTAAAGCAATGTGTATGTAGCCCACTACCTTGGGCCACAAATATTAACCTTTCATCTCTTGGTTTGAATTTGCCTCTCAACCATTCCTGCATTCATTCCTGATAAACATGAGGTTCTTCTGGAAGTTTATACTTGCAGCTATATTTATGGATTTTCCATATTTCTTGCCTTCTCATCTGGTCCTTCACCTTATATTATTTCTTTTGTTTTTTGGCACATTCAGTTGCTGCCTGATTTTTTATCTACTTCTAGCTTTATTTCCTTTTCTGCTCGACACAAATATGATTCTGCTAGATTAAGCAGAGAAGTCATTTTAGATTTATTCTCCTCATGTTTCAAAACTTTCACTACATTTAGGTCTTGCGAGGTCAGCAGATGTCTGCAGTTCTATACATGTAATCAATGTCAAGGAGGCCCATACCGCCTTCGGAAAAAGGAATATATAATCTTGGTATGCACTGCTTTTTATAAGTCATTTGGTGAGCATGAAGAATCCTTGTTTTCCTGTCTAATCTATCCAACAAGTTTTGGGGCCAGTCAATCACTCCAAAATGAAGTCAGGGCAGAATGAGCAAATTGGTTTATAGCTTGCATATTGTTCCTAGATGTCAAAGCTGTTTTCACAATTGATTTAGGTCTTCTAAAATATTCCTTACTAAGTTTTATTCACATTTCTTCATGTTTTATTGTTGACCTTTCATCAAGTCCCAAATATTTATACACTCCCTCTTCAAGTTCTTTGATAGCACATTCTTGTCCCAAACCGATGTTTCCTTGCTGCTGCAGTTTTCTTGCTTTAAAGGTTGCGTTTGCACATTTATCAAGACCAAATGACATTCTTGTATCATCTGAAAAAGTTGACAACTTGCAGGTGTGTTTTCCAAGTTCCTCATCTGATGAGATATACAGTTTTAAATCATTGACAAAGAGAAGATGAGAAGTTCTTACACTATTGTTTTCTAGAATCCAAATTATAGCCATGGCCTAAGCTGTTAAGTAGAGTTAAGGGCAAAACAGAATAGCAGCAGTGACAGAGTCACCCTGGAATATCCCCCTTTGAATTTTTATCCCTGCAATAATAATTTGTCCTTTATCATGGCTTAATTGCAAAGTGAACAAACTCAAAGAGTGTAACACAACTGGTAAACAAAAAGGCACTAAGGTAACATAACCGGTAACCTCACAAAACCTTTATTAATCCACAATTGGATGAATGAAGAAATAAAAAAAACAAAAAAAAAAAAACAGCAACTTGAACTGACTAAGCGCTTTCACCCTCATGGGAATCTTCAGAGTCAGTTAACTTCAGTAAAAACAACCTTTAAATACAGCTATTAATTAGTACTAATGATGAAAAAGCAGGAGCCTGTCAATAAAAAAAAAAATAAACTTTTTAAAGTTTGAACAATGAATAGTGTGTACATACAATGAATTAGTGGTTTTCTTATGTTTTATGTCCCTATAATGTTCTAATATTCTTTGTCTCCACTTTCTGGTAGACATACCTATACAGAACGCTGGGCAAGATAAACAAGTGGCAGCATAAATGACCATACTTGTGTTACAGTTGCAGTAACCAGGGCTCTTCAAAGTTCTCTTAAAACTACCTAGACAAACATAGGGACAGTCATTAATAAATTTGCAGGCCTTACAATTGCCACATTTGGCCATAGTAGCTGGTCTTTGTCCAAAGGATCTAGGGGTCTTCTCTAGTAGTTCTTTTAAATTTGAACCTCTACTATTAATAAAAGTAGGACATTTGCCAAGTATGTTGTGTAAGTCTGCAGGGATGAGGCTTTCCCAAGCACCGTAAACATCTTTAACTTCAGGTGCTAACCTATTGTGCTGTAATACCATTCCTGTTGGCGTATTGTTTCTATCAGGCACTTCTTTATGGCTGGTGACTGTCACAACCTGTGTGTGTCATGCAAAATTGGAACAAAGTCAGTAGACCTTCTAAATAATTCATGTTGAAGCGACAAAAGTATATTTGTTCAAACTTTAAAAAGTGTATTTTTTTTTTGTTATTGACAGGCTATATACAAAGGATTTTGGGGGGGACTTTAAAACCATGTTGGAAATAAGGGAATGTCTTTGGCAACTGAGACTTGATGCCAGCAATGTTCCTGGTATCAATGATGCACTATCCCTAGCATGTATTTTAAGATACAAGGCAGCTTGTATATAACCTATTACTATGTAAATTTAAATATTTTAGTAGATATGTTTTTTGTTTTATAAGGAATGTTTATTACTGCACACACTGCTTTTTATGATGTTTTATTTTGGTTTATTTATTTATTCTGGGTAGCTATTACTTATTTGAGATTCTAGCAAATAAGGTATTGAGCAGGACTAAGATTTGGTGAACATGAATTTTAGGAGACAATTGTTTAATTTAACTACCCTCCTGCTTTTTCATCATTGATTAATTAAGTACTAATTAATAGCTGGATTTAAAGGTTGTTTTTACTGAAGTTAACTGACTCTAAAGCGCTTAAGTCAGTTCAAGTTGCTGTTTTTTTATTTCTTCATTCATCCAATTGTGGATTAATTGCAAAGTGGTCTGCTACTGTCATGGTTACTGTAATGTAATCGATCAGTGTAGCGTGCATCTTATACATTTTTAATAATTCTTATCCATGTATGTGGGATATTATCAAATGCTTTTTTGTAGTCATTCCATGCCATACTTAGATTCTTCCCCTTTTTACAGTTCACCACTATGATTTTATTTAACAAATCATCCTTTGTTCCATATGACATTCTTTTATTGCCCTTTTGTTGTACAGCCATAATTGAGTCTTCTAAATGACTACAGACTAACAGCATCAATTCCAGTGTATAGTTTATACGTTGGAAGGCAAGTTATTGGTCTCTAATTTTTAGGGTAGCTTGCAGGTTTACTCTTAAGTAGGAGAAATGTTTTTCCCGTTAGCCAGATTGGTGTCTGTTCATGGTCCACACAAATATTTCTTACTCGTGGCTAAATAATCATACAAAGATGTGAATACTTCTAACCATCTGGGCCTGGGGTTTTCCAATTTGAGACTTTTCTTAACTTTGTTTCAATCTCTCTGGCTATTACTTCATCCCATTTCATATCCTGTGCCTTTAAACTTCTTATTCTTTTACTACTTCTATCCATTTAGCATTTTATGTTCTACAGGATCTTCATAGATACTTTCCAAATTTTTTTTTTTTTGGCGGTCTTTCGGTTCCTTTTACCTTGTTTCCCACTTCTCTATAAAACCTTTTTGGATCATCAATAAACTGCTTATTTTGTACTTTTCCTTCATATTTATCTACGTATCTTCTAAGTGTTTCCACCTCTGCTGAAATTTTTAGTTTATTTGCGATAGTGCATGACAGATTTTGATCTGATCTAATACTGCACATTGCTTTTATCACATCCATCTTTCTAAGCATTTTTGTTGCTATGTTCTCTCTTCTATACTCTTCCAACAGTGACACTTCTTGCCTTATTTTATATTTACTTTCATGATGGTATTAGATTTCTCCCCTTCCTTTCACTCACTACCCTGTGCTATTGTGGTGTAACTATCAGTTATTAATTTAGCTGCACAGTAATATATCCTGTTTACTTCTGTTATAGCGCATGTATCTCTATGGACAGTCCTAATTACTGTGTTCAATTGTTTCATCAAACTTATGACTTTTTGGGTTTTATTGACCTTCTGCAGTCTCTTTCATTGATCTTAATATGTCTATTTCTATTAAATCAAGCAACTCTTCTCTTAGCTAAATTTCTTCTAGACTAAGGGCACATTTTTTGTTTTCCAGCTCCTGTGAGCATTCCATAAAAAGTTCCTGTGGCAAATTCGCTTCAATTTCATCCTTTGCCATCCACTGCTCTGTCATACAGGAACTCACTGGCCTATCACTCCTCAATATTGACTGTGTCAGAGTTCCAACAGTTTCCTGTTCCTTCCCTTGCTGCCCAGCTTCAAGTGAATGTTTATACTGGTTTCCTGTGGAAGGCTCTAAAATATCTTCATATGGCACCTGACCAATTGCTTCCAATTCAACTAGTTTCCCTTTAATTTGGATGTCCATTACTCTACCCTGTTGTGGTGCTTTCTGGATTTAGATTTTCTACACTGTATCCTTCACTTTGCATGTTCTGTATAACCTCAGTTTCTATTTAACTTTTACATTACTAATCTCCTTTTCTACTTTCCCTCTGTCTTTCTTTTTTTGTATTGCAAAGTTTTCCATGTCCGGATTCCTTTGTCTATTTCTCTTCAAATACCTTTGGTGCTGCTTTTTGTATGGATTAGTTTTGCTTTCTCCTTTGCATAGATACTGCACCATATCAAATCTGTTTCCCAAGTCCATATTTCTTCAGATATCCCCTGATCTTCCTGTTTCTCCTTACTTTGAGGACTCACTCCATCATGTTGTGATGTAACCTGTGTTAGGCCTCCTGCACCAAATCCTTCACTTTGCAGACACTTCTTTTTTTTCTGTTTTGCTAATCTTCTTTCCTACATTCCCTCTGATTTTTTTATTGTAAAATTTTCCATATCTGAATGCAATTGCCTGTATTTGTCTTCAAATATATTTGGGGCTACCTTCTTTATACTGATTAATTTGGCTTTCTCCTTTGCATAAATATAGCACCATATCAAATCTCTTTCCCATATCTATATTTCTTTTATATATTTTTCAAAAAAAATCACTAGGTTTTGTTTATATTTTCACACTTCCTCAAATGCTTCTTTTTCCAAAGAGATCAAAGTTTCTTGGTCTACTGTTTTTCACAAATCTGTTGCATTAATGAACACATCTTTATTTGAAGCTTCTGAAAGTTTTACTTGTGGAAGTATTTTTCTCCTCTAATTTCTCTTAATCTTTTTGTATATCTTGTGCCAGGAAATTCTGGGCTTTTTGCATAATAGTAAGAATACATACATTCTTTCTCATCCTCAATAGTCCACTCCATCATCTTTAGGTCTCTTTGGCCTATCAGTTTTTGTGGACAACTACTTCCTTCTACCCAGGTCTGGCCTAGCCCCATTGTAGGAATGTTTCCGTATTTTGAGGATTCTACACTTATTTTTTCCAGTCCTGGCACCAGTGAACCAACCAGGATTGGGCAATTTTTTTTATCCTGGGTCTTGTGCACCCAGCTATCTTTAAATTTTGACCTACTTCTGTCCATGATATATGCTATATAAATACAGTCTATTCATCAGTGTCATCTTGACAGTTTGTGAAAAACAGGGTCCACCTCATGAAGGTACTCACCAAAACTTGAGGATGAATTCAATTTCAGCAATACTACTCTCCTTTGCTTGCCGACTTCTCTCTCCATTTGGACCCCTTCTCCAATTAGGGTTGTTACATTATACAGCAAGACTAACTACCCAAAAATATGTTATTGGCCTAATTTGCTAAAGTACAAGTTCAGACAAAACTTTTTACACCATTAGTAATAAACAATGAAAAATGTAAGCCTGAAAAATCCAAATTACTTTAAAACTGACATGTTCAGCTGAGGAACTTGTACATCTTGGCCAAAACACTACTGTGCGACAGGCACAGAAAGATACTTTGGCAAGTTCTTAAAAGTAATGCATGTTGTCATCAGCTGGTGTCAAATAAAACGATCCTCATTCCACCCAAAATTTTCTAGGATAGGGATTTTTCACAGTTAAAACTTTATTTTGGCACAGAAGAGTGTGTGTCAAACTGCTAGTAACCCTGGAGAATGGACTAGATTAAGGAAGGAAAAAAGGAATGTTGGTAGCCTTCTTCCTCATCTTTTCTTTCAGGAAAAGTAAAATGTAGTTTCTGGTGCACCATTGATGCACTTCAGCTCGGGACGATTGGCAGTGCAGAACCACAACCTTCAGATCAGAGATAGTTAGGGTAAAAATTACATTACTCATCAAATGCCAGTTTTTACTTGAACTACTGTGATATGCATTTACTGATTACATTCCATCAGAGAGTTTCAATTTATTAATGGACACAAGCATACAGAGACCTAACTATTAGTCAGGAGCAAGGGTATCCAGCTTTATTTTCTTATACTACTTGTACAGCCTTTGATACCATAATCATTTTTGTGTAGTATATAACAAGAGTCCATTTGTTAACTCTTTACCTCTTTATCCTACCCAGGCTTGCCTAAAGTCTATAGCACATGCTTGCAAGAAGCTGAACATTCATAAACAAGGCTGGACACCACTTTTGGACCCCAAATCCTTCCACCACCACTAAGTTTCAGCATGTATTAGTATGAAGAAACACCCATGGACTTGTGTAATATCACTGACAGACCTAGTGGTTTCTGAAATACATGTCTGCATATCCTTCAGCTAAACAGAGAGGCTGATGAAATTTCTCTCTTGTAGCACCAGGAAGGGGGGTTGAACTCAAATGTCATATCAGATCAAGATGGAGCAAGCCAGGTGTTATATATACTTGTTAAACTTGCAGGTACTAAATCTTCTGAGCTTCTTATGGAAACGGAAGCAAACTGCAGGTACCTTCTTACCTACTTCAGCTACCTCCAAGACAGTGTGAAAATGTTCCTCACAAGTTCAAATTTCCTTCTTAGGATAACCAGCCTGGACTAAGTCAACACTGAGTGAATTCAACATCCAGATCAATGAAGTCCATGGATTTTATAAAATAATTTATTTGTATTAAGAAAGGATTGAGATATGCTCATATGCTACCTACAGACCTGGGAATACTTTGGACTCAATTTCAGCAAGATTTCACAATAACTGACTTGGGGGGGGGGGGCTGTTGCATATATGTCCATTTCTCTTTTAAAACTAATGCATAAAAGAGTTGGGCAGTATACCATGACACCCCAAAGCTCTACAGCATTTTTTTCATACCAGCAGCTCTAATCAATTGGGTAACTTTAGCAAGGTCTATAAGGCCTCAATGACCTCTCAGTTTTGACCCAATTCATATAGCACTAGTACAATTTGTGCTGTGCAAGCCATGGTTCAGTCTTGGGCTCTGCAAAAGGACTGTTCAAATGCTAGCAGACATGTGGCATCTCAGGGGTCTGCTCAGGGACAAATCTTTACAATTTTTATGGTATTCCAAACAGAGCTCTCTCCAGATACAAGTGTCCCAGTTCCGTGCAGTGACATATTAGCCACTCCTTTTCAGGTATGTGTATGGGGTGGTGGGAGGGTCTGCAGTCCAGCATGTCTCACCACTTGGAAAGATATCTGAAGAATACAAACTGGCTGCTCAATGTTAAGCTGCAAAGCTTGCCAACATCAAATCAGGGGTCATGTAAAGTGTGTTTACTAGACATACAAGAGTCCTTCTCAGGACTTTATATTGTCTTGGAGTTTATGCAAGTTTCCCCAAATCAGATTATATTTTTATTATTTTCTATTCATTAACCAAGTAAGAAGACTGGTTCAAGGACCCTTTTCAACAGCAACCTGGGCCCTGAAGGTCAATAAAGTGATACAATTATACATATAGCAATGAGTGAAAACTTGAAATACAGATACAATACAGCTATAAACAAAACCAGACAGACAAAATACAGTTGTATACAGAGACTAAGAGGCATGTGAAGATCTTCAGAACTACTTCTACATATATATTAGTAGGGGCATAAAATGAAGTTTGACCACAGAACAGAGTGTAAAATGGCAGCATTGCCAGACCTTATCAATAAAATATTGGCATGTAGTATCTTTATGAAGTACCTTAGCCAGTGCTGTTTTGAAATTTTAGGGAGATGTTGCCCCTAAGTTCAAGTGGGGAGATGGTCCTACCAGTTTGAACAAAGTCTTGAAAAGGCTTTTTCTCAAATGCAGTTTTGAAATCTGGGTCTTTGAAGGGCAATACAAGTAGATTATGCAGGAAGTAATTTGAGTCTTTAATGAAATTAGTCTTTTTAGAGGGGGCAACATACGTCATGTAACAGTTTAAATATTACTGAATCAAATACACAGATAGATTGTTTTTTTTTTTTTTTACTGGGAACGAATTTAATGTTTGCAGAAAAAGGCAGTGGAGAGTGGTGCTACTTGCCAGGAAGGGAAAATCTACACATTTTATTGTAGTTTGAGGTTTTTTTAGTATTTTGCAAAGAATGAAAAGTGAAGTTGGAAGGTTCTACCTTGCAGATAATATTGTAACATTTAAAAGTAGTTTGACCAAAATTTAGCTTGTGAAGTTTGGTTATGAGAAGTTTATGGTCAACCATTTCAGAGGCTCTGGATACAGCTACAAGTACACCTGTTAAAATGAGGTTTTCATTTATATTGCTATAGAGTTAGTGGCATTAAGTAAGGTTGTAAAGGTACTAAAGGTGTTTCTGAAGCAAATATTGGTCTGATAGGAGGCCAGGCCATAACTTAATGTTTAAAAAGTTGCTTCTATAGTATATTTTAGTAATGGCCCTCTAGGCCTTAGGGGATTGTGGGTCTGGTACCTTTGGTAAAGGGATAATGGTAGCATGTTTTAATGTGTGTGGTAGAATGTGTGCAGTCAATGACAAATTAAATGTTAGTAAGGGCCTTTACTATGTATTTTGCTGATTTCACTAGACAAGTAGGGTGAAGCATGGAATGTTTAGAGGATGACTGAGGTTAGTAAGCATGCTTCTGGCTTCTTTTACGGTGAATCTTTAAAGTGGAAAGTGGCTAGGAATTCTGCTAGGGGGTAAAATGTTAGTTTTCATTATTACTATTCTTTTGTGTGGGCCGACAGTTATTACTAGGGCTGAAAGTGTTGGCGATTTCATGGATGGAAGATTAGAGGAAAGATTTAAAATTCTCAGCCTGGTTATTTCCACTGTTACAGTTGACAGAAGCTTGTTGCCGAATGTTATTCTGCACATGTCCAGTAAAATTTTTCCAGCATTGTTTAAAGTTAGATAAGGCAATTACATGTTTACTCCTAAAGGTAGGCGTCTTTTCCAGCATTTGTTTCCATTTTAGCTTTCTTAGGATAAGGTCATTTTGATGGAGATTAACTTCATTGTGAACATGTTTCCATAACTTCCAAGCTAGGTCTAGGTCTCGTGAGATTTTTAGTGTGTTGACCACTGGCACGTTTGACCCTTCAGGTTTTTCTGCAAACAGGGTAAAGATAGTTTTGTGTAGCTTCGAGAGGTTTTAAAGGAAGTAGTCTAATGATATTATGGGGTCAGGAACATTATACTGAAGCACCCAGTTGGTAAGAATGAGTTGCTGTTTCAGTGTGGGCATTTGATCAGGAAGAGGTCTGCCACAAACTATTTGGGGTCAAGGTGCTTTGAATGACCATGCTGAAAGTACAGCTTAGTAGTCACTGAAGTTTGGAAGTGTGGAAATGGCTAAGCAGTGATGTACTATATTTGAGTGTATGAGAGTCTTCATAGGTTCATACATAGGTATGAGGCTATTGGCCCGAGGGCCTATACAAGCCTAGCCATAACAATTCCCTGGCTATTGCTTCCCACAGATATTTACTTCCCTGGACCCCTGTCTAGCAGGGCTACTGATGTGATCTCCAAAGTGAATTTCCCATCTCCCATCCAATCAAGAGGGCCATTGAGACACTCAACCTGACATGTACAGGCAGCCTATTCTAGAGCATGGAAGTCTCTGGGTCAGGAACCTATCCCTCCAGCATATTCTATTCATCGTGATGATGTCTTGTGAGGTACATATCAAACGGGGCATTGTATTCTATAATGGATCTAATGAGGGATGACTACAGAGGGACAATGACCTTCTTTTTTCTGGATGAAAAGCCCTTAGTGATGAAGTGTGCCACATAGAAGGCTTTTCTAACTGTGGTGGCTATGTGGTTATCAAAGGTGAGACCACCGTACACCTGTGCCCCTAGGTCTCACACCTTTGGCATTCAGTGTACTGCCACCTATGTGGTAGATCACAGGTACGTGGTTTTTCCCAAAGGGGAAAACTATACATTTTTTGGCAATTAGCTTGAGCCCATGGCTCTGGCACCAGGCATCTGTTTTGGTAAGGCCCTTTTGTAGTATATCCACATAATTTGGGAATTCAATAATTACTCCCAGCTTGCAGTCATCTGTGAACTTTGTAAGCCAGAGTCCCTTAGTGTTGGCCTGTACATCAGAGAAGTAGATGCCAAACAAGAGTAGTTCCAGGACAGAACCCTGTGGTACACCACTTGTCTGGAGCTGGATTTGGAGTTGGCTACTTTTACAGTGGGTGTTCTGTCAGTAAGCCAGTTTGCAACCCACTGAGTGACGTAGGGATTAATGCCCTGCTTAGTAAATTTATCTATGATTCCACAGTAGGAGATAGTGTCAAAAGCCTTGGCGAGGTCCAAGTAGGAGGTGTGGACCACCTTACCCTTGTCCAGAGCTCTGGAGATGGATCTGAAGATGTCAATCAGGTTCACAAGGCAAGATTGGTCCTTCACGAACCCAAACTGGGTGGGGTCCAGTGTTTGAAGGTTGTCAATGTCTTTGTTTATAAGTTCTATGATAATACGTTCCATGGCCTTGCAGATCAGGGTAGTCAGACTGATTGGATCTGAGGCACTACCGTCCTAAGTGGATCGCCACTAGTGGAGTGGGATGACTGTAGCGGTGTGCCACTCTGTGGGCACGAAGCCTGAGGTGAGGCTATGATTAAACATGACACATAGGTGAGGTGCCAGTTCATTTTGTAGTTCATGCAGTACACAGCCCGGGACGTCGGCTGGTCCCACAGATGCTCTATTCTTGGCTTTGGAAAGTGGGGTTTTTACCCGAGTGGCTATGATTACCGGAATTTGGCATTCTTTCAGTACTGAGATGAGCCCTTTAGGGGGTGAAGTTGGCACTGAATTTGCCAGGATACTGGCAATATCCTTGGGATCCCTATATCTAGTTCCATTCTACTGTAGCTCAGAGCAGATCTGAGCATTGCCATTTAGATTCTTGACATAGCTATAGAATGCCTTGTGGTTGTTTTTGTTTCCGCATCAAGTCTAGTTGGGTATTTTACTAACTGAAAATACACCAAAACACTAGGTGAACGAAAATAATGGAATCTAGATTTATTAATTACAATACTTTATATCCCAATGGTTTGGATTTAGAAATCTAACATTTATTAATTAAAAACATGTATTTGTTTAGCATTTGTTAATATTTTGGGGGAGTATTGCATTAAGTATTTTTAAGAATGAATATTATTCAAGCAATAAATATGTAATTCAGTTTAAAATTCAAAATATTCAAAATTTATAATATATATATGTTAAGTAATACATTATGGCTAGATTCCTTTAAATGAATGTATTTTTTGCAAATGATTTAATTAATTGTTTAATTGACTATGGCTGATGGTTTATAAGCATTGGATTTTTTATAAGCATTGGATTTTTTATGGAAAGCATTCCTTGTGAAGGCGAAGGCTGAGGTACCAGAGTGGTTTCCATCGCTGTTGGGCTGCTTATTTTCTTTCACCTAGTGTTTTGGTGTTTTTTTGTATTTTGAATATTTATTCCCATGTCGGTGAACGGAGCAGCAACAGCACCAGGAGGTGCAGCAAACCTTCAGCAGGGTGTCAGTTTTATTTCCATGTGGAAGGAGAGAGATGAGAAGTTGGCATCTAATGACCCAAATTTTTCGCAAAATTTGATGAACTTGAAAAATTGTCAAAGAGGCAACAACCTTTTATGACCTAAGACCATTGGAGAAATATGTTAGTTCTAACATTACACCGAGAGCTCTCAGGGTTGAGCGATTACCAGCATATGAATTTTCGGAGGAGGATGGAGATCTTTTGGTAGAATGGAAAGAGATCTCCTTGCGGTGCACGTTAAGCTGGTTGGGGGTGCTCATCAAAAGGAATGAAAGGGCACTCGAGAGAATATGATCTAGCATTTTGAATTTGCAAGAGAGCCTCTTAAGAGATACTCAAGTACATTCAATGAACAATTGAGTAATACAAGAATGAGTGTCCAAGGTAGAAGCTGAAGTTTTGCAGCGTAAAAAGAAGTTTATCCCAGGACACTAATGATTATAATAAGTCTGATAAAATTTTCTCATGGCAGTATAAGAAGGGGCGTGGCAGAAATACAACAAGGAGGAGTAGTTATAAATCAAGCGCCTCGAGAGACACTTCGGTTTCATAGGCGGAATTGTTGTAATCAGGAAGAAAAAGTGTTTCTTTTGAGAATTTAAATGTGGAGGCAGTTCCAGGTTCCAATGATCCGAATAGCATTTCGGCAGTTGGAAATCAAGCTGCAATACAGAATAGAGGGAGAGGACGGCGTTTAAGAAAAAGGAAAAAGATGATAGGACTTTTATATGTGATTCAGTTCACCAATGTGGACTATTTTTACCTCCAGTTTCAAATGTTCCATATGTCACCAATGTTTTTTCTGATGCTCATGTTTGTAACACAGGTGAGGATTTACGTATCATAAATTTGTCTGATTTAGATATCACTGATAATATTCGCAGTTTGTTAAACAAGGGTACGAAATTTGTACCCACTTGTTTTCCTAGCTTGGCAGATGTTATCATCTAGGCCAAGAAATTCTGCAGGAAATTGCATTTAAAAGTTTTTTTCGCTAGTAATACAAAAAGCGGAAAAACAAAATTCTGTCAACATGAATGAATCTGTTTTAGATAGTTCTTTAATGGACATGACAATTTATGAGAACGAATTGTTTCATATCTATGGGGAAGGGCAGAATGTTGATATGGGTTCTGATGTTGAATATTTCACTGGTTATGGGAAGTTTGATGTGCCAAAAGTCCCGTTTGTGAGTGATTTTGAACCACCAAAAGCTAATGTTATTATAAATGTTTTTGAAAAAACCTTATGTAATGTAAAAGAAATTGAATTCAAGAAATTTAAGCAGAATAGAAAAGCTTTCAACTTGAGTAAGGTTGAGTGGTTGGTTTTGTGTGATTTGAGGGCGTTGATTGGAAAGTATGTGTTTACTCAATCTGACAAAGGCAGGAACTGGGTAATTTTACCCAAGGATAAATATAAAATTCTATAGCCTTTGATCTATTGTTAGATGAAAATGTATATGAACACTTGACTGTTAATCCTGTTAAAGTTTTTAATTGCACACTGCTTGAGATATTGGAAAGGGGTGAATGCCTGGGATTCTTTACAGCAACAGATGTTAAAAAATTGCATATTAAGAATCCTAAGGTTGCGAGATTTTTTATAATTCCTAAGGTGCATAAGGACATGAGGAATCCTCTAGGGCATCCCATTGTATCAGGCAGGGGTGCATATTTACAGAGTGTAGGAATATTTTTGGATTCAGTGCTGAAAAATTATTTAAGTAGGGTGCCCTCATGTGAAAAATACAAGTGAAGTTTGTAGAAGTGTAGGGGGCACAATATGGGAGGACAATTTCTACTGGGTGAGTGTAGATGTCAAGTCACTGTACACCAGTATCAACAAGATTTTGGGGATTTGAGGCAGTTACCAGAATGTTAGGTGAAGGTCCACGCACTTATCAATTTGTTAGAGTTCTGTTTAACTCATAATTGTTTTAAATTTGAAAAAAACTTTTTTTCTTCAGAAAGAGGGTACAGCAATAGGTGCCCCTTATGCTCCTTCATATGCCATTATATTTATGGCACATTTTGAGAATTTATTTATTCTAATGATTTCTTTCGGTATAAGGTTGTGAAGTATAAAAGATTTATCGATGATCTTTTATTTCTATGCAAAGGTGATTCTAGGGACTTTGATAAATTAGTGAGTTAAGAAACAACCCTTGTGGTTTGGATTTCGCTTATAAGATAGGGCGTTGTGAAATTCAATTTCTTGATGTAAGTTTTTATGTAGGGTCTGATAGAAAAATACAATTCAGACCTTATCATAAAGAAACTGCTACTAATTTTTTACATGCCACAAGCATGCAGTCTCAGTCTTATAAGTTCTTTACCAGTGGGTGAATTCAAGCGCATTGCCGTTAATACATCAGACAGGCATATGCTTGGTTTAGAATTCAATAAGGTAGAGGCAAAATTAATTACCAGAGGCTATTCTAAAAACATGGTGATGTTAGCTAGAAGCTAAGTTGAATATGAGTTGGGTATGATTAGGCATGCAAGGTCTCATAGAAGTACAGAAAAGAGGAATTTTAGTTTGAGAAAATTTTTCAGAAGTGATATTATGGAGGAAGCATGGGGGGACAGTACATTATTTTTTGAGTAGATTTTCAGAATTCTCAAACATTTTAAGAAGGGTGGTCAATTCATTGTGGCCCATTATTAGCTGGGATGAAAAGATAGGACATTTCCCAATAAAGTGACCTTTTCTTATGGAAGATTCCAGAATTTAAAGGAACTATTAAGGTTCAAAGTTCAGAGGAGAAGACAATGGAATGCTGGGACATATGCCTGTGGAAAGTGTAAGGTCTGCAATAGATGTAGAAATTTGGATGGCACTAGAATCAATGGAGTTAGTTTTAATGCCATAGATCATTTTGATTGTAATTCTTTGGGTGTAATTTATATATTAGGATGCAATTGTACACCAAAAAAATGGTATATTGGTCAGACCAAGAGAAGAGTGAAATCAAGAATTCCTGAGCACATCGGTGACATGAGGGGGAGGTTAGAAAGTCCAGTGGCCAGCCACTTCTATGAAGCACATGGGGGAGTAGATAATGGTTTGATTTTTAGTGTCTTAGGAAAACCCTGGGGGATAGATTCCAACAGTATTAATTTTACTAGAAGATTGTTGAACATGGAATCTAGATTTATTATTAATTACAATACTTTATATCCCAATGGTTTGAATTTAGAAATTTAACATTTATTAATTAAAAACATGTATTTGTTTAGCATTTGTTAATATTTTGGGGGAGTATTGCATTAAGTACTTTTAAGAATGAATATTATTCAAGCAATAAATATGTAATTCAGTTTAAAATTCAAAATATTTAAAATGTATAATATATATGTTAAGTAATACATTATGGCTAGGTTCCTTTAAATGAATGTATTTTTTGCAAATTATTTAATTGTTTAATTTACTATGGCTGATGGTTTATAAGCGTTGGATTTTTTTATGGAAAACATTCCTTGTGAAGGCGAAGGTCGAGGTACCAAAGTAGTTTCCATCGCTGTTGGGCTGCTTATTTTCGTTCGCTTAGTGTTTTGGTGTATTTTCAGTATTGCGTTTTTTTGTATTTCGAATATTTTACTAACTGTTTGGGATTAAAATGCATTAGAGTTTTATTTAGTTGTCTAGAATCATTTCTTTCGGCATTCAAATTAAGTCACCTAAAGAAATGGCACTTTTATTGCAGCCATTTGGGAATATTTTAGCGAGGGTATCCTTTACACTCCCATCTTCACCTACCACTATAATGTATACAACAGCGATGTCAAGGTAAGTGTGTTTGCATAAGGAGAGGTTTGCTTGGATCCAATTAGGTGCTTTATTTGTTTGGCTTGCATTAGTGAAGGAGATTAGTATAAAGGAGTGTTTTTTTAATTAGTAGCATAACTCATACAGTTCTTTTCTTGGCCTGTTGCCATACAGAATTATAGCTCTTTTAGTTTGAGGGGCAGCATGTTTCTTTTTGCCAAATTTCACTGATGGTTGTTCTTTGGTAATCTATGCTTATAAAGAGGCCCATTTGTTGTTGTCCTTACAGGCATTTATGTAAGTTATGAGGTTGTTAAACTTTTATTATGGTATTGTTGTTTATGCTAGCTGTAGAAGTCACATTGGAGAAGTTAGGTTGTATGGCAGGGCATGGGTTGAACTGAATTTTCTTACTTTAGAAGCTTATGTCGTAGAAGGTATGTCAACTGTTGAAAGAGTTTCATAATTGTGATGGGGTTTTTAGCTTGTTGCAAATTGTACATTTGGAAGACAAAGTAATTCCTTGTAATATAGGTTAGGAATTGAGTGCAATACAAATTAAAAGGAAATTTGCTAGAGATACAGATTGGTACATAGGTGTGGACATGAGGGGAGCATCACTGATTGGGAAGTGGTCTTAAAAGTAATGATAGCGGTACGGATAAGATAGTGAAAGTGGGGAAAGTATACAAACAGCATACGTTAAGCAATGTTTAAGAGTTTAAAGGGAAAGTTTGAAGAGAACCGTGCTGTCAGTGTGGGAACTAGAGCAAGAGTAAGGAAGATTGAATAGCTGTGTAAATAGGAAGGGGAGAGGAAATGGAAGCTTATTTAATATTGTAGGCGGTTCTGGAGGAGAAAAATGGAGCAGTAGTGTGAGATTTTTAATCCTATTAGGGAGCACCAAGATGAACAGAATAAGAGAAGATTTATATAGTAAGAGCTGATCTTATGTTTAGTCTTATAAGAAGTGAGTAAAATATATGTAGAGGAGAATATAGAAGGGAAAAGAACACTAAATGAAGAGGTGGAGAGTGGAAGTGCAAATTGTCAAGGACCGGCTGGAAACTGCAACAGACCGATGGGAGGAGGAAGAGTGGCTACTGAAATACAAATTTGATACTACAGGAGCAGGGTTGGGAGCAAAGTGAAACTACGTAGAATGCACTGAGTGGAGCAGGCTCACAAGCTTTTTTCCAAAAACAGTTAACGTACTGTGACATCAGCAAACAGTCTAACCAAAACTGAAAAGCTGTAAATATTCACGTATTGAAAATGTGTTTTTTTAATTCAATTTAATTTTTGCCTAAATAAGCAGGAGCAAAACATTACAGCTGTTTATGCATGTCGATATTTCTCTCAGCGAGTCCTACAGCAGTAAACCAGAGGAAAAGGACACCTGCAGCACTCCAATAACATAAATTGGATTTTAGAATAGTGTTGGCATCTTGGTAGAGTTGTGAGAACTTATTTTAGGTTACATTATAATGTAGACACACACGAGTGGTTGCATCTGTTCATCAGAATCCTTTTAATATGGATCTTTGGATTTATTTTGGGTAAGTGTTCTATCAAAATAAAATGGAAAATTATGAGAAATTAGTCAAAGGGAGATGGGAGTATATAGCTGAAATGCAATTTTGCTAATCAGCATCTCCATTAGTTTTAAATTATTTTATACAAACACTAGGATCTCATTTCAAGAAGGCAGAAAATAACATTAGAGGAAATGGGTAATGTATCACATCTTTCTTATTAATTTACTACAGTCATAATTAAATTAAATGGACTGAAAATTCTACTTTTGTACAAATAGGAAAAAGGAGATGCTGACAAAGAGACATGGAGCCTACTGAGTTAGTGGCAGAGTTAGAACCAAATGGCCACCAACACTCACACCAATTCTATCAGCACTATATTAAACGTTCCAATGATTTTGCTCCTTGTTTATAAGATTCGCACTACTACTAGTGGTCTGGATCCTTGCATCATCCGGTTTGCACAGTCTTCTGAGGAGGTACTGGCTCTGGTTGGTTCTAGTCAATTTCTCAGAATGCTCATTTTCTTGAGAATCAAATGCTCAAACTCATTTGCCAGAAAACTCTAGAAGTCTACATAAAGTATGGATTGTGTCATTTCTAATCAAAGCATTTATTAGGGACACAAGTCTGGCAGCACATGTGCAGACTGCAATAATCAGAGTCATGTTGTACTCAAGAGTTTTTCAATGTTCTCCTTGGTCATATGCTTAACACATGAACCTGTACATCTGGACAACAATATCACAGGAATGTGTGGTAGCGACAGAGGATCACAACAAAACAGACATGATGCCACTTACAGGAGTAAATGAGAAGCAAAAAAAAATCAAAAATATACAATCTACTAATTTTGATTTTAGTGGTTGGAAAAACTGATGAATCACAAAGTAGAGACTTTTCACTACCAAGATGCCAAGGCAACCCATACTAAGAACAGGAGAGACAAAATGTCAGCATTCAAACTGAGAATAAAAGGTAAGAAGGAACCTGTAGACTGGAGATAAATGTGAACTGGGTTATTCTGTACAACCATAACCGAATAGTTAGTAAACTAGTTTATTTTAGGCTGAATTTGCTGACTTACGGATTTAACAACTTGCTACATTTTGCTTGCAAGTGTTTGTAACTCATGTTCTACATTCTTGGCCACTAACTGGGAAAGGAAAGTGGGGTTGGCATGATTGTCAAGGTCATTACCTAAGAAATATAGCATACAGGGTTTGATTCTGATCTCAGATTACTGACTAAGCTTGCAATAATCTGCAGAGTAATAGTGTAGTATTTAGGTTCTTTGAAAAAAATTGAAGCCTGCATAAACTAAAGCACTGCTGGTGATTCCCTACTGGGTGTGGAACCCTATATTATTTTGTCTGTGACAGAGAGCTACTTTGTGATACCTGCGCAATTTCATTTTCTGTTTTAAGAAATCTGCTTGGCCTGGTGTCTGTTTTATCTGACAGGTGGACACATTATCTAGGCTGCACATTTCACGCTTTTTTTTTTCATTGGTTAAAATAGTCTCTCAAGTGATGCACTTAAATACTCAGTGAAATTCTGGGCCCTTGTCTTCATCTGAAAAGACTGAAGCCTACATTAACTAAAGCACTGCAGGCGATTCCTTGCTTTGCTTCCCACCCACCCTCTCATTGATCTGATTTCTAAACCTGGTGATTTTAAGTGCCCATCCCTATGGTAAATTGAGCTTAAGCTCCTCCTCTTTAAACTGTTGTTGATATCCTGAATTATTTATTTGCCTTTTCTTGTGCTTATATTGAAAAAGTATATTTTGCCTACCATTTTCAGTTCTACTTGATCTGACTTCATTATCTAGCTAGCTGTTGGATAAAGTGATACATTTTTACACTATCAAACAATTGTTTTTATATCAAAAGAGGTCAGTGGATTTTCTATCTAGTACTCAGAGGTAGCCTGGTCTGTGTAGCTTGGGAAAACACTTGAGATTTCTGAATTTAGTTTTATTGGCTGGAGGGCTTACTAATCAGCTTATCTCGTCTTTTAGTGGCTTTATAAATTCTGTACAACTGAGTGGCTTTTGGCTCATTTATTCAAAGTGGAATACTTTTATTGAATAATCACACTTATAAGCCATTTCAAGTACTTTAGCTAAATATTTAAGTTTGTTTATAGTAGCATTTCACTCCAGATACTCCTTTATTGTGCTTTTGCATTGAGAGGACTGGGATCATTCATCTAGTGGCAGTAGGTGTTTACCTGGTCTATCTGAGCTGAGAAACACACAAAAGGGTTCCAAGTAGTTTTTTGCACTTCTCTGCACTTGATTTGCACTGTTCGGATACCAGACTAGATTCAGACCTGGGGAATTCAGCCCATTATTGATGCACTTGAGCACTAAATCAGCCATCTTACATTAAGAAGGGCTGCCCTGCATCCTTGTGGCATGAGTGTGTGGATCCACCCTTGTCTGAGCTGTGGATTTCTGGAGCAAGATTCATTGTGTACTTCCTATTGGTAGATTAGCTTTAACAAGTCTTAAATTTCACCTGTACTTAAGCCTTGTATTTGAGAGTTGCAGTGCACCATGCAACAGGGTTTAGCAGTGCTCTGTATAGACAAATGCCTTGAAACTCAATTTTTCCCTAAATATCTGTCAGTGGAACCTTGCCAAGCTTCCATACTGCACTTTGGGCACACCAAGCAGCATTGCCACACTTATCAACAGCCTTCAATAGAACAAGCACCTTTTAGTTCTAGCACAAAAACTGGTCAAACTAGTCTACTCCCTTCCTTAGTAGTACATATGGTAAAAACCTGCTATAATGGAAGGGCAGTTTTCCATCATTTCACAGGCCAACCTGATTGACATGGGCATCCTGAGGCTATGTAGTAATTGCCTCATATATACTGACAACCACTTACTCCTAAAAAAACAAATGCCATATGTGAGAAATGTAATTACACTACGAAATTGGAATCAATTCTCTCACGTAACAAACTAGACAAACAGGATGTCAGCACACACACTTTGCCTCTCACACAAAATTAGGTCATGACAAACCCACATATGAGGAGATACTCACTAGAAGCCTTCCAAAAGATCAGAGACCTCCCAAACATAAACCACCTGCACATACTACTATACAACTAGAAACCACTACACATAACATACACCAGTGTCTCAACAAATGAGCCCCAGAGGCAAAATACCTCAAAACCTAATGTCCTGGTCATAGGCAACTCCATAGTAAGACACAGATGCCCCCCTCACCAGGGTGGACAAAAACAAGGTTACGGGTCAGCTGTCAGGTGCCAGGATCTATCAAATCACACATGCACTTAAGTCACTCAACAAGTACCATTATGATTCTGCCATAGTCCATGTTGGGGTGAATGACTTGAGACTTACCTCTCTGGACTATATCAAGAGAGACATCACTGAACTCTGAGCGTGTCCCAGGCAGATATGACCCTAGCCCTATGCAGCATTCTACCTTCTCCCAGGATGATGCCACAATATAAGCAAAAAAAGAAACTTTGGCAAATGGCTTAGCTTGTTGCATCAGTCCAGGGGGATTCAGTACCAGTCAGTCTGGGAAGACATGGTCAACAGACCAAGCTGCTGTGCCAGAGATGGTCTTCATCGGTCTCCTCTAGGCTTTTGGATACTGCCAAGGGCACTTGCCTCCCCCATAGTGCCTTTTTTTAGGCAATGTCAAAACAACAACATTTCTAATGTAACAAAATCCATTCGGGACAAACTCAAAGTTCTGCTGCTTAATGCTAGGAGTCTAAACATGAAACTGTACTCCCTGGAAGCACTCCTCATCTTGGAAGATCCCGACATCTGTGCAGTCACTGAGACATGGTTCAAGGTAGAAGAGCACCCTGACCATGCAAGGCTACAATGCCTTCCACATGTTAAGACTTCAAACTGACCACGAAAGACAAAGATGGAGGTATATCCATCTTCATTAAAGCAAAGTACACCTAGAGACTGGTCAAACAGTACAACCCTCTCAAACTACTCAAAGTCCAATTAACTATAGGCAAAATACCCTACCACATCATTGCCAGCTATACTTCCCCCACCATGAACCAAGAAAAGTACATTGCATACCTGGACTTACTGGGGTCACTTGCCATGCAGCCCAACACCTTAGACATGGGAGATTTCAACCATCTTTCCATCGACTGGGTGACATACATGAGCACGAACATGCTTGCCCAGAAACCTCTGGACTTGGTCTGCACCGCCATAAGGGGCTCAAATGTCCTAGACAGAGTACTCACCAACATGGGTGGGGTCACTGCACTCCCTGTGTAATGCCCTCCCTGGTAAGGTCGGACCATAAAATCAGTCTCACTTGAAGTAACCACTGAAACAGTCACCACCACAGGAGCAAAAACTAAAACTATTTTAAGGCAAATGACGGCCTACTAAGCGATGGTATAAAAAGTTTTATACCCCCCATAATCACTCCTACATAGTGGTGTACACAAATGCCCTGTATAAACACTTGACAGAGTGTATAGACTTAGCTGCATCTGACTGGATTAAAACCAGGCCCTCCCAAAAAAAACAAGCCACTCTGGTGGACCTCAAGTATAAACAGGTTATATAAAACAAAAGAAACAGATGGCTAAGAACAAGAGGGAACTGACTCAAAGGAAGAGTTCCCTCCACAGCATGAGCAAGCAAATCAGAAATCTTGTAAAGTCCTCTATAGCTAATTACAAATCTGAAATAGCATCCCTAGCCAAAGATAATCATAAAACATTCTTTAACTAGGTCAGAAATCTGCTGAACTGGCAGGAGATGGTACCACTCCTACCACACCAGAGGAAACTGCCAACCTGCTAGCTGACAGATTTGGAAAAAAATTCAGCCCCCTGTCCCCACCAGCCATACCCCAAAATACGCCCAACACCAGTCCTCTGCCCAGTGTCTCTAGAAATTAGGTCATATCTGTGCTCTCCAAGGCCAAAAACATTGTCTCAATGGCACCAGGTTACTTAGTAAGCAACCTGGGATGTTATCTAAAATAGGATAGAGTGGAGCCACTTGGCATTCTCTTTAACCATAGCCTGAGAACTGGTGCTTTGTTCCAGCACAGTGGAGAACAGCAATAGTAATCCCCCTTACACAAGGGGAGGTCATAAACAGATCCTAAGAACTATAGGTCCATAAATCTAACCAGCCTCATCTGCAAGGCTATGGAAATAATCATCATGGACCTTATCAACAAGGATGCAGGTGACTTTCAAACTCTAGACTCAACCCAGTTTGGCTTCATTAAGGGTAGATCATGCTTATTAAACCTAGCAGACTTCAAGAAAGTTACCAAAGCCATGTATGAAGGTAAGACAGTGCATACTGCCTGTATTGACCTAGCCAAGGCTTTTGAAACAATCCCCCACTCGGGTATCATTGAGAATCTCTCACAGCTGGGGATTAACCCTTACATCACTAGATGGGTAGCCAGTTGGCTCACTGAAAGAAAAAACATACCAAAGTTTGTAACTCCACCTCTAATCAGTAGACCCATCACCAGTGGAGAACCACAAGGACGGTGATCTGGGCCCTTTATTGTTTGGAATCTATTTCTTGGAAGTCCATGCTAAAGTAGATAGCCTTTTGCTTACCAAGTTCACTAAATGATTGCAAATTGGGTACAACCCCAACAATGTTAACATATCACAGGAAGGACCAACAGACAAATGACTGGTGCAAAAGCCACTGTCTAAAGCTAAATACAAAAAGGCTCCTAGCTCAATGCTAGAAGTCTAAACAAAAAAACTCCACTTCTTAGAAGCTCTCCTTACCCTACAGAATGCGGATATCTTTGCAGTCACCGAGACATGGTTTAAAGCCGCAGAGAGCACACCAACAGTGCAAGGTTATAATGCCTTCCACATATTTAGGCCAGCTACTTCACAGGCAGGGACTAAAAGTGGAAGTGTCTCTATTTACATAAAAAAAAAATAAATATACTTCAATGCTGGTCAAACAGGACAATGCACTTGAGTTGCTCCATGTTCAAATCACCATAGGGAAAATCCAATACTACTTCCTTGCAAGCTACAGGTTCCCCTCTGACCCAGGAAACCCATACCATGTATTTAAACTTATTAGAAACACTAACCATACAACCCAATACCATATTCATGGGTTATTAATTACCCACCTATTAACTGGGAATCCTATACAATGCCAAAAGTACATGCACAGAGATTCCTGGATTTTGTAAAGAAACTCCCTGGGCCAGAAAGTCAATATACCAACCAGGGGTGGAACCACACTAGATCTGGTCCTCACTAATATGGGAGACTGCTGCACACCCCCTGCTTTAACGACTTCCCTGGTAAGGTCAGACCAAAAAATGGTCTCCTATGAAGTAAAATAAAACCTGGACCCCAGCTAAACCTGGAATATTCAGGAACTATTCTAAGGCTAACCTCATGTTATTAAGTGAGAACCTGACAAAATTTCAAGCCCCCATAACCCCTGAGAACACTTTTGCCTATGCAGATTTCACAGAAACCCTGCGCAAGCATATTAATAGCTGCATGGAGGCAGCTGTACCCACCAGGAAGAAATACTGAACTAACTCAAAAAAACAAACTACCCTGGTAAAAAAAAAAATCACAAAATCAAATGGCTGCTTAACAGCAAGAAGAAAATCATGGCAAAAATTAGGAGGTGCAGCACCCAGCAGGATAACAGCACTCAAATTAAAACAATTCAGAGGACAAATAACGTCTACCAAAGACAAACTTGAGGTAAGTTTGGCTTCCCAGGCCAAGGAGAACCACAAAGCATTCTTCAGCTATGTCCGCAATCTCAAAGGCAATACACAATTGTGTGCAGAGCTCACTGTAAATGGAGCCACCTATACTGAGCCAGAAGATATGGCAAACCTCCTGGCTGATAAATTCAGCACAAACTTCATTCCTCTCTCCCCCTCAACCTTCCCTCAGGAAATATCAAATATAACTCCCCCTACTATTACTAGGGAACAGGTCCATAATGCTCTCTCTAAGACAAAGAACACTGCATCAATGGGTCCAGACAATATCCCAGGATGCCTTCTAAATAGCATAAAACATGACCTGACCTATCAGGGCCTCTGGAATTACTATTTAACTGCAGCCTCCAAACAGGCTTCATGCCTCATGAATGGAGAAAGGCAACAGTCATCCCCTCTGCACAAAGGTGGGCCATCTACAGACCCCAGAAACTACAGACTCAAGTCTCACTAGTCTTGTATGTAAAGCTATGGAAAGAATTATTATGGAGATGGTCAGAGATATAGTAAGCCTCCAGACACTGAACCAAACCCAGTTTGGTTTCGTCAAGGGCAGATAATGCCTACTCAACCTGGTGGACTTCGAGAAGGTCACCAAAGCAATGGATGAGGGCAAAAATCATTTACACTACCTACCTTGACCTGGCCAAGGCATTTGACAATACCCCACTTGGACATTGTTGACAAACTCAAGAGGGCGGGTACAAACTCATGTCACCCTGTGGATAGCCAACTGGCTCACAGACAGGACCCAGGAAGTTAGAATTGTGGAGACCACACCTACAAAGAGGCCAGTCACAAGTGGAGTCCCTCAGGGATTGGTCCTTGAATCACTCCTTTTTGGCATTTACTCAGAAGTCAAGGCCAATGTCAGTGATCTCTGGCTGACTAAATTTGCAGATTATTGCAAATTAGGAGTTGTCACCGAATCTCACACTGACACAAATATTGTCCAGGAGGGACTGACACAAACAACTGGTGTCAGAACCATGGACTAAAACTAAATATAAAGGAATGCATAATAGTATCCTTTGGGAAGTCATCCATACCTGGTAACTATCATATTGACAACACACCCCTTTGACTTGACCCAGTAGTCATGGACTTGGGGACACACATAGCTAGCAATCTAGCCTTTGATCATCATGTGTCTACAGTGGTGAGGAAATCATTCTATGCTGCGTAACTTAAACAAAAGTATGGCGTCTAAGTCCAAGGAAGTCCTTGTTCCAGTGTATTCAGCATTCAGACCAGTCATCGAGTACAATGCCCCCTTAGGTATGTACCTAACCAGGCATATCCAACAACTGAATGCCCACAAAGGTTCCTTACTAAATGGATACAGGGCGTAAGTAATAGGTCCTATGCAGACCTCCTAAAAGCCCTATCCCTGTATTCTCAGTCTCCTACAGGCTTTTGAGGGGAGATCTATGCCTGGCACACAGGGCATTGTTAGACCCCACTCTGATGTACCTCCTGCATATCCACAAAACAAACAGCATCAGAATTACCCATTCTAAAGACTTAAATTTGTCTGATATAAATAGGACCTGCTGGAGAGATGGGTATGTATCCCACAGACTACCCTTTCTATGGAACAGGCTCCTCATCCATGTTAAACAGAGTTCCTCCCTAACCCAATTCAACTGCAACTTGGACAACTGGATTGAAAACCAGAAAGGCATACCTGGTTTGACACCTATGTCTCTAAATGGACATAGGTAACCTGTAATTGGTTCATCTCCCAGGCCCATACTTACACTTATCAAAAGTATCAGAACTTCAGAGATTTGGGATGCATGGCTAGGCTTAAAAAGGCCCTTGTTATTAGCCTAGTAAATAAACCTATAAGGTGCATCATCCCTTTTGGCAAAGTGGAATTCCCTGCCTAATTAAAATGCTGACAGCACCCTCCTAGTTCAAAGCCAGTGGTGCAAGATCTGGGAACACAGGTAGATGGCAATCTGAACTTTGAAAATCAGGCTTCCACAATGGTAAGGAAAGCATTCTGCATTGCACATCTCATAAGGGCATTGCATGTACTTCAGATACCTGCAGCAACTGGAGACACCACAGAGGTTTCTCACCAAGAAAATACAGGGCCTCCAAACCATGACTTGCATGGAAAGACTGAAAGTTCTGTCACTGTACTCTATCATATAGGCTGCTGAGAGAGGACTTCTGCCTGGCCTATGCTGGACATCCACAAGTCAAATGGCACAAGAGTCACTCACTGTAGGGATTTTAACCTAGCTTGTGACATTAACAGAACATGCTGGAGAGATCTCCCAGAGATTGCTGCTACTCTGGAATAAACTTCCAATTCACACGAAGCAGAAGCTATTCAAGCACAACCTGAACAAATGGATGGGAAACCACAAATTCACCCGGAGAGTGGCACCCATATCTCTCATGGACAGGGGTAGTTTGTGTTCATCATAGATTTGTTCTGTTAATTATATCCGTCTAACGAAGGACAACGGATGCAACTCAGAATTAACATGGCTAGGCTTGTAAGGCTTCTAGGGCCGCTAGCCTAGTAACCTCCTATTAACCAGTGATCAACATCAGTAAAATTCACAGATGCAAGTTTTAAAGTTTCAAATTTACATCTAGTATGCATGTGGAACACATTTAAGATGCAATACTTTAGACCCATTATTTTAATTTACTCCTTTGATTTTTGAAGTTACATGGAGCAGTTGGGTAAGGTTTTTCTTCAAATTGTGAAGTTTAAGGTAAGCTACTTCAAAGTTTCAAAATCTGCAAAAGAATGATTACAGGATACTTCATTTAGATCACAAAATTACTGTGTGCACATTTTTCACAGTTTTAGTTAACATGCTAAAGTGCAGACTGCTTACTTTTTGCATCAGTTAACTTGTCACTTCTAGGGTTGCTACCTTTCGTCGTGGCTAAAACCAGCGTAAGGCCACACCCCTCGTATCACATGTAACCCTGCCCATGAGATAGGATGAAAGGAGGTGCTCAGAATGAAAAGGGAGCTGGTACAAAGAGCTCTGGGAAGGCTGAAAATGAAGTCTGTGTAACAACGAAAATTGTTAAGTCATTTTAATAGAAAGGTGCCAGTTGATGTGTAAAATAATAAACTATGACAGAGCTACCTGGCCCCTCCTTTCTCCCATGATGATGTGCTCTTCGGGTCCCCTCTCCATACCCCAGAAGTGTGTGCAAGGTTGTAAAACGGTATCTACTATATACAAGATAAGTGGTTCAGTTCACAAAGACATTTCCTTATCAGGCCAGATAGGACAGAGGTCTGGCTTGGCAATTACATCTTTACATCTTTCATGGGTATTTTCACCTTACTATCCCTCAACCTACCATTATAGTACAAAACTTTCATATTTGTGAATAGTGTTCCAGCTTTACTACCTGGAAGATGGAGCTCCAAGCTAAAGCTCTTTGGTGGCTCCTGATGAAAGAATACCCCAAATTAAGTTAACACTGTAAAAGACTTGGCTCTAGAGATCACTTCCAGCTTCTTGGGTCTGGCAAAAGCTTCCATTTTTAAAGAATGGTCATGTAGTGGCAGTGATCTTAACTGAATGGGCCTTGGACTTTGGCTCTTAAGAACTATAGGGTTGCCACTTCGTTGTGGCTAAAACTGGAGCAAAGCCACACCCCTCATCACCAGTAACCCTGCCCACCCCCCTCTCCCGACCATATTCTGCCCATTTTGTGACGGCATGGTGATGTCACTTGGTGGGGAATGCCCTCTGTTCCCGCTGCCCATTTCTGGCTGATTTACTATGCTTTTTTTTTTTATACAGAAAAGCATAGTAAATCAGCTGATTTACAAACTCCGATAGTCAGTTTCCTTTTTAGAAATGGAATACCAAAGTTTGTACAGTGTTTTCCAGACTACCGGAGAATCAGTTTGATTTCCGGATAGTCCGGAAAAAAAAACAGAGGGGTGGCAACCCTAAACATATATGTGCCATCAAACTGAATGATCTCAGATGCCTCACAGACTCACTAATAGGACTGGTCTTCAGGAAACCGAGAACAAAGAACATCCCCTTAGTTTAAAAGAAAATGAGCCAAGGAAAGAGTTGCTTGATTTAATGGACATGGAAAGATATATTAAGATCAACGAAAAAATTAGATTACAAAAAGTCAATAAGACCCAAAATGCTAGAAGTTTGACAAAACAAATGAAAACCGTAATAAAGACGGTTGACAAATTCATACGATAGAAGTAAAAATGACATCTGTTATTAATTTAGCTGCACTCAGTACAGTAAGAAAAGAAGTGGAGACATCAAATGCCATCATGGAAGTACTCAATAGAGAAAACTATAGAGCAATTAAGACAAGTGTTACTGTTAGAAGAGTACAGAGGAGGGAACAGAACAAAAATACTTAGATGTGATAAAAGCACTATGCAATATCAGAACAGATCAGGCTCTATCGTACACTACTGCAAATAACTAAAGATATCAACACAAGCAGCAAAACTTAGATGACATGCAGATAATTATAAAGGAAAAGCACAAAATAAGCAATTCAGTGACAACCCAAAAAAAGTTTTATGGAGAACTGGAAAACAAGGCAAAAGAAATAGAAATGCCAACAAAAGAAAAGAAGAGACACATTTTGGAGAAATATCTCTGAAGATCCTGTAAAACAAAATGTGCTGAATGAATAGAATTAAAAAAATTAGTAAGAAGTCCAAATATACAGGATATGAAATGAGATGAAGCAACGGCCAGAGAAACTGAAATAAAATTAAGAAAAGCTTCTAAATGGAATACTCCAGACCCAATTGCAGTACTTACCTTCTTGCTAAAAGTATTAATATCTTTACATGAAAATTTAACCCAGAGTAAGAACTATTTATATATATGCAACCCGAACAGATGGCAACCTAGTTAACAGAAAAAAAGGTCCTCAAGACTGAATCTGCAAGCTATCCTAAAAATTATAGGCTAATAACTTGCCTTTAGACAGTGTATGAGCTATGCACCGAATTGATGCTGACAGAGTTGGAAGAAAATTCAATTATGGCAATAGAACAAATGGGTAATGAAAGAAAGCCATATGGAACAAAGGATCATTTGTTGTTAAATGTCATAATGGAGAACTGTAAAAAGGGGAAGAATCAGAGTATGGCACGGATAGTCTATATAAAAGTATTTGACAGCATCTCACATTCATGGATAAAGGAGTGCTTACAAATGTACGAGAAACTCTACACTGATTAATTACACTACCGTGACCACGAAACAGTGGCAAACCACTTTACAGCTAAGCCATGATAAAGGATAAATTATTATCCCAGGGATAAAAATTCAAAGGAGTATATTCCAGGGTAACTGTCACCACTACTCTTTTGCTTGCCCTTAACCCATTAAGTAGTCTATGTAACAGATTAGATTAGGATTACAATCGGTCTCCCACTATACAAAGTTTAAGACTTTTCTTTTTGTGGACGATTTAAAACTGCATTTCAGATGAACTGAAAGCACTACTGGAAGTGGTAAAAACTTTCTCAGATGGTATAACAATGTCATTTGGGCAGAACAATGGTACAGCAGATAGTGTTGCCTCACAGCAAGAGGTTCCCAGATTCAATTCTTGTCTGGGGTGCCTTCTGTGTGGAGTTTACAAGTCTTCCTTGTGTTCATATGGGTCTCATTCGGCTGCTCTGGTTTCCTCCTACATTCCAAAGACATACAGTAGGTAGAATGGACACTAAATTTGTCATAGGTGTGAGTGTGATGTGGAAGAACTACTGTAGCAGGGCTGGAGGTGTAAACTGTAACACTAGATGACAGTCACTGTTAAAGTGACACCCCGACCCCATATGCAAAACATCTGAAAAAGTGGTTGTGGATGGATAAGAATGTTATTTGGTCTTGAGAAATGTGCAAAGTAATATTTAAAGCAGGAAAGCTGCACAAAGAAAATATCAATCTGAGACATGAATGCAATATAAAGGAAACTGAACATGGGGTGTATAAATATTTGGGAATTAATGAAGGGTCAACAATAAAACGAACAAATGCCAACAAAACTCAGTAAAGAATATTTTAGAAGATTAAAAATTATTTATTTTATTATTTTTATTTTACATTTGTTTACCAGGAATAGTCCAACTGAGCTGACATAGCCCTTTTTCAGTGGAGGCCCTGGGAGGAAAAGCTCCAGGACGTTAATACCGTACAGTAGAAGATTACAGAAGCAAGTAGTTCAATAGGATGTGCAGTTCAGCAATTAATACTGAAAACAGCCCTGACATCTAGAACAAAGTCCAAGCTATAAGCCAATTTGCTCTTCCTGTTCTACTTTACAGTTTTGGGGTGACTGGCTCCAAAAAGGTATTGTATCAGCTGGACAGGAAAACTAGAAAACTGCTTCACGCTTCTCAAATGGTATACAAATCAGTATTTACCAAGAATACATATTCCTCGATTTGAAGGAAGTGTAGGCCCCTTCAGAATGTATTACATGTACAGATCTGCAATCAGGCTGCATATATATCTGCTAACCTCCTCAGATCCAAATATAGTGAAAGTTTTGAAACCTGAAGAGAACAAGTCTACGATGACTTCCCTGCTTAGTTTAGCAGAAGCATATTGGTGTCAAGCAGGAATGAAAACCAAACTAGCCGTAGGCAAAAATCAGACAGCAACTGAATGACAAAAGTAGTGAAGACAAAAGTAGCACTGATCACTGAAATTGCTGCACTCGGTGTTTAAATTCTGTTGGGTACAGAAAAATACAAAGTCATAGAAATACCAGGATTTGCAGGCAGAAACATGGACAATGTGGATACTAAAACAGTTCCAGTAGTTGTGGGAGCAATGGGTATCATAAAAAAGAATTTAAAACAGTGCAAGAAACTTCTCTGTGTGGAAGATTCAGTCCATATGTTTCTAGTTAATCACTGTATATTAATCAGATCAGACAACAGTAGTAGAAGTAGCGAACGTAAACCCGTCAAGTCAAAACAAAACAAAAATTAATAGAATATATAACTGTACAGCATTACTAAGTATTCTAAAGTAATCCAAGCAAGGCAGGCAGTCTGTTTCCAGCCAAAAATCCTTTATTAAGTATTAATTTATTAATTATTTATAAAAAAGACTTTACAGTATCACTTAGAAAAACTACTGATACATGTAACTCCATACAAATTACAGAAGTTCTGGACACATTAACAGTGCTGCAAAGAGCACTTTTGGCGAAAAAAAATCACTTTGAAACAATACTAATTTCACATATTTTAATCAAACTTTCATTTTAGGAATGGGGTCCGCTTCCATCATGGTATTAGAAATCTAAAAGACAGAGAAATTATACACACACAAAAAAAAAAAAGTGTACAACACTATGAAAGTAAATTTCTAAACTCCTCTTAATTGGTCACTGATCATAACTAGCTGTGTGCTTGAGATATGAATGCTAAGAAATTTAGCTTGACAGCAAAGCTTGAACCCTGCACTACCTGACAATGTATATCAAGAACACACATGATTATGATCAAAAAGACTTGCTCACAAAATTTATTGTATAGGGCTTAAACTGCTTCCATACACAAAGGTACACAAGGTATAGGACCACTTAAGTCTTTTACAACTTTGAAAGCTAAACCACACTTTCTGAAAACCACACAGAATAGCCATTGCTAAAATGCTTTAAAACAAATTTAAAAACACCATTGGCTGAAACAGAAAGGCTAAAGTGTTTGTTTAAATTTTTTTGTTCCCAAAGCAAGCCGATGGTGGCTGCTGTTAAACAGTATAGCACGACTGCATTAACAGCAGGGTAGAGTGCCTAACAGAAGCCCGTTATGTACCTTACTAATGTCAAAAAGGTAAACAGGCTCGTCTTTCTTACTATCACAGTGCAATTGCAGCAATCCATGCACTACATTAAAGTGCATAAACTGTTGACTAATTTTAGCCTATAGTTCAGGGGGTTGATTCCTTCCACCTGTGCCAGCATTGCTTACTGTGTAATCCTGAGTAAGTCAATTAACCATGCAGTGCTCTTGGGCTGCCCTTGGGGAAGGTCAAACTTTTTTTGTATGTAGGTTTACTAGGTAAACATGTATTTAGAGTACAGCCTCAAGATACACATGCAAGAAAAAAATCAAATGCCTTTTAAAATAACCAATTGCAAAACAGCACATGGATTACAATATTGAATAAAAGTCTTACTTTACATCTAAGTAAACGAACCATCACCTTGTGTCAGTATCCCCCCCCCCCAAACATCTTTACTAAATTTTCACATATGACAAAGGCAATCTTACATTTATATAAATGAAAAACATACAAAATGATACCACTTTAGTTTCAGTTTACAAGTGTATAATGTTTGCAACTACAGTTTCAATGGTGTCTGATGTAAACTATCCAGTCAGTTAAGCAATACATAGCTCATTCAAATCCTGCCTCTTAAACCTCGTTCCTGCTCTGCATATACTGCCCCCACAATTCTCATTTTTTTTCCTATGTAGTTTGCTTCTTCCCTTTTCTAAAGATCCTAATTCCAGTTGTTTTATCCGTTACTATATTCACTACTAGCAAAGCTGGTCTAGACTCAGATTTCCATTTTCTAGTAATTGCTTTTTTTGGCAGCCACCATAATTAGACTCGGCAAAGCTTTACTATGTCTAGGCAATTCAGATTCTGTAGCATAACTTAAAAAAAAATCTCCACACTCAGTTCAATCCGCTCACCCAGCATCTTGGACAGAGCGGTCCACAGGGAATCCCTAAAGTCTGCCAGCTCATTACACTCCCAAAAGATATGTTCCCAGCTACCTCTTTCTTGCACATCCCATCTCCAACATTTGCTATCCACCTGAGGAAAAAGTCTTTGGAGTCTACTTGGGGTATAAAAATACCTATGTAAATACTTCCAGGCAAAGATCCTAAATCTTCGAGACCTTTGTTGCATATTTCAGAGATATTGTCTCTGAATTGCTTATCCAATCTCTTCCCAAGTCTTTCCAAGCTCCTCTGATTGGTTTTTATATCAAGCAATATTTTATATGCTTTACTAATTATTCCTTTTAATGGCAGCTTGTGTTCTAGATTCAATTAAAAACTCTGCCAGCACTGGTCTCTCATTTAGGAGCCCCCTATTTCTCTTTGTCTATCCTCTGATATCAATCCTTGATAGGGAAGGCAATCTCTAACCTGCAGTCCAAATAAATTCTTGGCCTCTTCCCATTCTATTACCTTTCTAGTCATTTGCTCCCAATACCTTGGTTCCTTTGCCAGTTTTTTCCAATAAATTCCAGCTCCCTCTTGCATATTATCTGTACCCCTGACTACAGTCATCCCTTTTGGCAAAATCTCTCTTCTCCATTCTTGTGCTGGTTTGGTTCTTAGAATACTCCCTGCTATTTTATGAATATAATACTCTGTATGATTTTGGTTGTTCCCCTCAAGAGAGGTTGCATCTAAAATCCCAATCTCTCCTTATTTCTTGAACTTCCTCCCTGTATCAGCATCATTCCTTTCCACTTTGAATTACAGTTTTCTGCTTGTGCTAAGTATAAGCGCCTCAACTGTATTATTCTAAAATTCCTCCTCAAATTAGGTAATCCTAGTCCGCCTTGTTCTATTGGTAGAATCAGCTTATCCCACTTTACCCTTGCTGTCTTCCCTTCCCAGATAAAATCCTTTAACTTTTTTTTTTTTAAATTGCTATCCACAACTTCTCCAGTTGATAAAAGTATGCCTGACCTGTGTACAAGACTAAAGGGACTAAACATTTTAATGGCTTGTATCTTGGTATCCACATCCATAAAACAACTTCCAGTTTCTTAATTTTTGTATTATCGTCTGTTTAGTCTCTTCCCACATATCCTTAGCTGCTAACAGTCATTTCTAATCCATACTACTCCTAAATACTTCATTTTATCATGTCCCCATAAATATAGATATTGTTGGACCTATTAGTGTGTGGGTACATAATTTACTGCTATTGTCTTTGTATTAGCTTCATTAAATTTTGTAGCTTGGGAAGATCTGAAATGGTCTCAAAATGTTCCACAACATTGTAATGTCCCTTTCTGATTTTGTCATGTATAAAATACAATCTGCAAATAGAACCAGCTTTTCCCGACTACCATACCAATTATATCCTTGAATTTGAGTCCCATATTTTCTTTGCCAATGGTTCCAAATATAATGCAAACAAAGGGGAAAGCAGACAACCCTGCCTGGTTCCTCTTCTCAAGCAGAAATTATCGGAGAGGACCCCACCCACTTTAATTTGCGCCTCTGATCTCTCATATATTCTAATCAACCTTATAATTGTATCAGGGAAAGCAAATGCTTCCATTGCCCTGCGCATGAAGTCCCAGTCGGCTCTGTCAAATGCTTTCTCTACATCAAGACCCACCAATAAAAGTGGTACTTTCTTGCATTCTGCTTCCCCTCTGGATCATCAATGTTCTGTTAATATTGTCAAATGTTTGCCTCCCCTCCACAAAACCACATTGATCCACATCTATTAATTTTGGTATCACTTGTGCCATTCTTTTAGCCATTACAGATGCTTTATAATCATGGTTTAGTAGTTTAAGTTGGATCCGATGGATCTTTACTCTTTAGGTATTACTGTTACCATTGCCTTCTTCCAAGATGCTGGTACTTCTCTTAAAATACTGTTCAACAAAACCTTCCAGATATTTGTTTTTTTCACTCCAAACTACCAAACTTCCACAGGAATACCATCTATTCCTGGGGACTTTCCTGTAGCTTGGTTATACATAGCCATTTTTATCTTATCCCTTCCCATCTTAACTGTACCTTGTGTCAGTATTGATAACTAAATGCTAAGCTAAATAATGAGCATTAAGCCACTTCTGCCAAGCCTGACAAATGAATCTGATAATGTCCTTAACAGGGATAAGGCCCATTATCTACCGTCACATTATATAAAAACAGGAATGCCATATTCAGAGGTACTCAGTATTTCTCAATTTAAGGTTCAACTTTAAAACTATTTCTGACCACAGTTACAGTTTCAAATTAGCCATAACACTAGTTACCCAATTTAGTCAGGTTACAATAATTTACTTTGCAAATGTGAAAGAAAATCAAGTTAAACAGCATACAGCTCTTTACAAGTCTTGTGGCACCACATGTACCCTGAACTTCGCTCTGCTTGCTTGATTTTAGCCACACTGATCAGTCCAGCTAACCATACAAGCTTTATACCTTATGATGGTCTGATGCATTATTTGAAAGAGCTAGTCAAAAGATTTTCTAGATCTAAAGAGGACATACAAGCTGACTGATCCAATGCCATATTGATAGTTGTACTAGTAGCACAGGCTAATCAGGCATGATCTGTGAGAAATCATCCCGGTCAAGATCAAGTACATGGCAGTACAGATGGTCAGAGATCAGCCTACTTAGCCGCATTCTGTTAATGATCTAGCTCAAAACTAGGAAACGCACATTAAGAATGTCAGTATGTGCCGAACATTAAAATCTGTTAGATTCATTACACAAAACAGTACAACTAGACTATCTCAACATCGTACAAAGGGATCTAGTGAAGTCTTGCATTGCAGTAAAAGACTTTCGGCTTTTCCCGGTTAGGGGTCGCCACAGCAGAACTCCGGTCCGCTCATGATTGGCAGTAGATTTTTACAATGCTGAGTTGCCAGCCCGACATCCAACCTTCAAAGAAGGCATGCCCATTCACGCTCGCACCTACCTGCATGTCTAACGTCACTACCACGGGGAGGACATGCAGACTCCACAGAGAAGGCGCTCCAGCCAAGAATCGAATGGGAGAACCTCTTGCTGTGAGGTGACAACGCTAACCATACACTCTGAATTTAACCAAAGCCATCATCAGTCCATCTCTGAACTGATCAAGAAGTCTTAGCTACATCAAAAAAAACTGCAGTTAGGATAAAAATCTTTTCCAAAGTGAACCTTCAGAATTTTAGGAGTTGCATTGTGTCTTTGTGGACTTAAGAGAAAGCATATGACAGGGTGCCTAGAGAGGAGTTGTGGTATTGTATGAGGAAGTCAGGAGTGGCAGAGAAGTATGCAAGAGTGGTACAGGATATGTACAAGGGTAGTGTGACATTGGTGAGGACTGCGGTGGGAGTGACAGATACATTTAAGGTGGAGGTGGGATTACATCAAGGATCAGCTCTGAGCCCTTTCATATTTGCAGATTTGCAGTGGTGATGGACAGGTTGACAGATGAGATTAGACAGGAGGCCCTGTGGACTATGATGTTTGCAGATGACATTGTAATATGTAGTGAGAGTAGGGACCAGGTTGAGGAGACTCTGGAGAGGTGGAGATGTGCTTTAGAGAGGAGAGGAATGAAGGTCAGCAGGGCTAAAACAAAATATATGTGTGTAAATGAGTGGGAGGGTAGAGGAATGGTGAGGATGCAGGGAGTAGAGTTGGTAAAGGTGAATGAGTTTAAGTACTTGGGATCAACAGTTCAGAGTAATGGTGAGTGTGGAAGAGAGGTGAAGAAGAGAGTACAGGCAGGGTGGAATGGGTGGAGAAGTGTGTCAGGAGTGAATTGTGACAGACTGGTATCAGTAAGAGTGAAAGGGAAGGTCTACAAGAGGGTAGTGAGACCAGCTATGTTATATGGGTTGGAGATGGTGGCATTGATGAAAAGGCAGGAGTCAGAGCTGAATGTGGCAGAGTTAAAGATGTTAAGATTTGCACTGGGTGTGACTAGGATGGACAGGATTAGGAATCAGTATATTAGAGGGTCAGCTCAGGTTGGACAGTTTGGAGACAAAGGAAGAGGCGAGATTGCGTTGGTTTGTGTTGAGGAGGGATGCTGGGTATATTGGGAAAAGGATGCTAAGGATGGAGCTGCCAGGTAAGAGGAAAAGAAGAAGGCCTAAGATAAGGTTTATGGATGTAGTGAGAGAGGACATGACGGTGGTTGGTGTGAAAGAGCATGATGCAGAGGACAGGAAGAAATGGAACCAAATGATCCGCTGTGGCGACCCCTAATGGGAACAGCCGAAAGAAGATTATGACCATCAGAATTTTAGCCAATAATGCATCTCTGACTTTGATCAAACATTAAAAACACAGGAACTGTAGAGTGACAAACTGAAAAATGTCTTGGAGACTGCCGCCAGGTGACAATCAACTTTATTTGCCAAGTTTAATATAGCATTTCAGATGGGCTTTGGAGAAACAAGTTGATTAGAGCTTTAGAGCCAGTAAAAACTATTCAGCTGGGGGGATGCATTTACTAGATAGTAATTACACTGCCTACATGCCAGCAAAAAATAAATTTGGCAAGAGGAAATCAACCAGAATAAAAAAAGAAAACTCTCCGGCCAAGAAGAATCTTGAAGTTTGTTTTAGTACAGGAGAGCTTCCACTAAAAAGCTAATCAAAGGTACTCCAAATAAGCAAAACACTGAAGGAATACATAAAGTTAGATACAAAAGGCTAGTAAAAACAGAAAAAGCTCTGAATACCTATCCATATGAACTAATAAACCTGCAAGAATCAGAAGCTGAAGTGAAAAAAGGCCGGCTGATCATGAAGCTTCAAGAAAAGCAGTTTTAAAATAGAGTCAGAAGGCAGAACACAGAAAAGAGATTTTTTTTTGTTTAATCAGAGAACTTGGAAGTAAACTGCATCAATCATATGAATGTACAAATGAGCAATTAGACTGGTATTCCACAGCAGGACACATCAATTGAGGGGGCACATCGCATGTATGCAACAAATCTTAACCATGTGAAAGCAGCAAAGACCTTGACTAGTAAAGATACAATCATACTAGTAGAAAGCTACTGACAAAACTGTGGTAGAAAGGTAAAGAATTAAAACAAATCGGGGACAGATGGTTTATGGTAAATGATTATTCACTGTACACAAGGCAGAAGATGAGCTTTTTATATTCTACGTACAGTAAATTACTGTAATTAGTAGAGCATATAGACTGCTGTGAGAGAAAGACTATGTGAGAGAAAGACTAGTTTGCTTTTCTTATATTGCTTTCTTGCATTGCTGCAGTGCCTTCTTCTGTTTGGTATATTGTGGTGTATTTTTATTACATAGTGCTTTAACTGTATTCTGCTTTCAACTGCATATTTAAACTAGGAAAGAGCAGAGCTGCGTCTCTTACGAGTCAAGGAAATTAACATTTTCCCCACCAAGTTGCTGCTGTTTTTTTCAAACCAGATTGTCTCACTACTAGTCTAGTACCACATATGCTACGAGTAATTTGACCACGTTTCCCTTCCTCTCCTCTTTCAGTGGCTATTGTCAGTAAGCACAAAATTATTTTGTGAAGTCACACCTCTTCAGCTATTTAAATTTATTGATCCTCCCACTGTATTCCGTAGAACCAGAATACTAAAAGTGCCCAACCCCCTTCCAATCTGACTTGCTCTTAAAATTAGTGTCTACCCCTTTAGACTGCTAAAGCTCGAGTTAGTCCCTCCTTCATATCGAACTGCAACTCTTGGAATATTCACCCATTTTCCATCTTATCTTTAAAATGTGTAACATCTGATCCAAGACCACCAATTATTGGGGAGTTCACATTCTGCCTCTCAGTAGTCATCTTGAGATTAGGGCTTCTGTTTTGCTCCTGGTGAGAGAAGGAACATTGGGACATTTCCTGGAGACTGCTGATCATAAGGAAGCCTGATAACTGCTTCATAGTGCCATCTTGGAATTTGTGTTTATATTTGCTCCTGGTAAGAGAAGGGGCAGAGGGCATTGGTTCCTGACGGTCTCAGATTGGTCTGGTTGCTACTTAACGGCATCTACCAGGAAAAGGATACAACAAGCCTACAGACACTTGCATCATCTAGAACAAGAATGTCAATCACCAAACAGATTGTGGCCGGCTTCTCGTCTAGGGCTTGGTGTTACTGTTTTGCTTCTGGTGAGAGTTACACACAAACGGACATTATATCCCAACACTGTGAAGCTGTGGTGAGATCGGCACTAGCAGTAGCCAGGTAGTACCAATTAAGTGAATCCCCACTATTCAAAGCCAATTCTTTTTCAGAACGTATTTGCTTAGCGTTGTCTAACCTAACTTCAGAATATCTACGTAAATACTTCATCCATAGATCATAAGGGGCTACTTCAGTAGTTTCTCCTAAACTGTTTGGCATTGCCTTGTATAGTTGCAGGCACCTGGAGTTGGCATTTTTCCTGTAAAAGCACCCTTGAAAGTTCACCAGTACCTAGTTACACAGGGCAACTAGTTTACAGTGATAAAACACAGCCCCCAGCATGGCAAGCCAGATACTCTTGACATTACTTTATATTCTCAAATCAGCCGTCTAAAATCAATAAAAGTCTGTTGCTATGGATATAATCATTCCCACCATCTCTGTTACCAGCTTGGTGGACATAGGCATCCTTAGACAATGCAGAAATTGCCCCATGTTTACTGACAACCAGCTAATTCTCAAACTTATAAGATATGCAATGTCACTAGAGACAAAGCTCTCACATAAAAGCACTGCTAATGTCAATCAGGTTGTCAGTAGTACACACAATTCAAAGCAGATCCATAGACCCACATATGTGGGACACTTAAATGTAACATTTCTAAGCCCCCAAATATTTCCTAGATGAAGGACATATAACAAATACCCTCAGCAGCTGCAAATACACTATTTCAAACCCCCCACATCAATATGTATAGCCACATCTCATGCAGCCTCTATTTCTAAGCCCATAAGACAAGCCATAACACAATCCAAAGTTCTGGTCATTGGAGACTCCATTGTGAGACACACTGATGTCCCTCTCATCAGGCTGAGCAAGGAGAAAGTCACAGTCAGTTGCTTATCAGGGACCAGGGCAAGTACCAGTATGACTTAGTAATAGTCTATGTGGGTGAAAATGATGCGAGATGCACCTCTCCATACTATATGAAGAGGAACATCTTGGAGCTCTTGAAATAAGTGTCCCATGCTAGTATGAACAAAGCATTGAGGAGAATTTTACTTTCTCAAAGGATGATGCCACACTGTGAATAGAAGATGACAGACTAATAATGGGCTTAGTTTTTGATGTCATTCTAAGAGGGTGCAATATTTGTCAGCACGGGAGATAGTCTGCACCTCTCCCCTCTAGTCTTTTCAGTATTAGCTAAGACACTGTGCTGCCCCATAGTGCCTTTTTAGGTAATGCCAAAATGAACCTACTTCCGACATAGCAAATCAAAACCAAGAAAATATAAAGGTGTTCCTGCTCAATGCTAGGGAGTTTAAACAAGAAGCTCCACTCCCTGTAAGCTCCCTTCACTACAGAGATTGCTGATGTCATGTTTTAAAGCCATGGAAAACACACCAACAGTGCAAGGCTATAATGCCTTCTACACAAAGACCAGCTACTACACAGACAAGGACCAAAGGTAGAGGTGGTGTGATTTACATCACATAAATATACCAGAAGGCTGGTCAAACAGGAAGATGCACTTGAGTTTCTCCACATTTAAGTCACCATACGCATAGTCCCATACCACTTCCTTACAAGCTATAGGTCCCCCTCTATGACCCAGGAAACCCATGACACGTATTTAAGCTTACTGGAAACGCTCACCATCCAATCCAGTACCATATTCATGGGAGACTAATTACTCCACTATTAACAAGGAGTCATACGACACCAAATGTGCAGGCACTGAGATTCCCGGATTTTTTTTTTTTTTTTTTTTTTAAATACAAACTACCAGGAACAGACTGTCAAAATGCCGACCAGGGGTGCAAATGTACTCTACCTGGCCCTAACTAATATGGGAGAGTGCTGCACACCCCCTAGTGTAATGTTCCCTCTGGTAAGGACGGACCATAAAACTGTCACCTTCGAAGTAAAAATAAAACCCAGAACTCAAGCTAACCCTGGAATGCTCAGGAACTACTCTAAGGCTAAATTCCTACTGTTAAGCAATAGCCTAGCAAAATTTCAAGCCACAATAAACCACGAGAACACTTCTGCCTATGTGAAACGGTTTACAGGAACCCTACACAATCATGTTAATAATTGCATTGAGGCAGCTGTACACACAAGTACAGTAACCAACAAAAAAACAAGCCACCCTAGTGGAATCACATCATCAATAGGGTGCATAAGCAGAAGAAAATCATGGCAAAAATTAGCAGGCAAATAAAAGCACTCTTAAACTAAACAACTCAGAGAATAAAAAGTCTACAAAAGCCAAATGTGAGGTAAATTTGACCTCCCAACCAAAGACAATCACAATGCATTCTTTAGCTAGGTCAGCAACTTCAAAGGCTTTACACAACTGTATGCACAGCTCATTGTTAAATGTAGCCACTTATACTGAGCCAGAAGATGCATCAAACCTAATGACAGAAATTCAGCTCTAACTTTAATCGTCTCCCTCCTCAGTCTCCTCTCAGAAAATACCATCCAATACAACTCCTCCTCCTATCACTCGAAAACAGGTCCTCCGTGTTCTTGAAGGCCAAGAATACTGCATCAGTGGGCCCAAACAATACCCTAGGATGCATTCTAAATAGCATGAAATATAACCTATCATGCACACTGGAATTGCTATTTAACTGTAGTCTCCAAACAGGCTTCATGCCTCATGAAAGGAAAACAGTCATCCCTCTGGACAAAGGTGGGCTATTTACACACCGTGGAAACTACAGACCCACGTCTCACTAGTCTCCTATGCAACGTCATGGAAAGAATGATCACAGAAATGATAGATAATGACATCTGAAACCTCCAGACACTGGACCCAACCCAATTTGGTTTTGTCAAAGGCAGGTTATGCCAACTCAGTCTAATGGCCTTCTTAGAGAACATCACTAAAACAATGGATGAGGGCAAAACAATTATACTACCTACCTTGAACTGGCCAAGGTGTTCAACGCAACAACCTTCTTGGGCTTTCTTAATAAATTTAAGAGGTTAGGTATAAACTCTCATGATCACCCGATGGATAGCCAGCTGGCTCAAAGATGGGACTCAGGAAGTTAGAAGTGGGAGTACACCTCAGAGACCAGACACAAGTGGAGTTACCTCAGGGATCAGTCCTTGGGCCACTTCTTTTTGGCATTTACATCTCTGAAGTAAACGGCAATGTTAAGGGCCTCTGAAAGACCAAATGTGCAGATGACTGCAAATTAGGAGTAATCATAGAATCCCCCAAAAACACCAATGTTCTCCAGAAAGGGCTGACCCAAACAAATAACTTGTGTCATGAGCCAGGGACTAAACTAAATGTCAAAAAATGCATAATACTACCATTCAGGACATCATCCGCTCCAGGTAACCATATTGGCAACACACCCCTAAGAATCAACCCAGTACACGGACTTGTGGGGGAAGGACACAGACAGTAATCTAGCCTTTGACCATCCCATGTCAACAGTAGTGAGGAAATCATTATGTTGTGCAACTTGTATACAAAAGTATGACATCTAGGTTGAAAGCAGTCATTGTTCCATTATATTCAGCATTCATCAGACCTCTCATTGAGCACAATTCTCCCTTTACTATCCACCTAATGAAGCAGACTGAACTGGATCATCCACAAAGGTTTGTGACTAAAAGAGTCTAGGATGTAAGTAACATGTCTTGTACAGATTGCCTCAAAGCCCTCTCCCTGTATTCAGTCTCCTACAAGCTCTGTTGAGGAGAGATCTATGCCTGGCACACATGGCATTTTTGGGCCCACCCTGATGGATGTCCTGCATATTTACAAAACAATCACCAAAATTACCCATTCTAAAGACTTGAACCTTGCCTGTGATATAAATAAGGCCTGCTGCAGAGACCGGTATGTATCCCAAAGACTACCCTTCCTCTGGAACAGGGTCCCCCATCCATGTGAAGCAACATTACTCCCTAACCCAATTCAAGTGTTACTTGAAACGCTGGATGGGGAACAGGAAATGCAACCCTGGTTTAGCAGCTATTTTTCTAACAGACAGAGGCAGCCTGTAAATAGTTGTTGTCCCAGGCCCCTGCTTATAAAGGTTTCATCTCCCAAGCTCCTGCTTACACTTAAAGGGTACCAGAACTTGTCGGAGATTTGTCTACATGACTATGCTTAAAAAGGCCCTAGTGGTCATTATCCTAGTGCACACCTATGAATCTATAGATATCAATATAAACTGGCTTCATAATGTTGGACTGTTCTTAAAGAGGTTAGGTTTGCATGGTAATATCAGGTTACTTGGTTTACAGAAGCTAATTGTCTAAAGCATAATTTGGGCTCCTTAAAAAGGTGTTCCTACAGTTTGTTTCTAAAAGGTGGAAAGTTACTATTCAACTCCGATTTCTGTGGGAGGGTGGTCCATGTAGTAAGAACTACCCAAGTGAAAGCTCTTTCAACAAAAGGAATCAAATTTAGGTAACAATAAGATCATCCTGTTTAGGAGTACATTAGTTTTCATCCTTAGAGAGTTTAGTTAGCAGAGGGGGACACTGGCATACAACTTCAATTCTGAACATGAGTGATATGAACAGATGGACCTACTTTGAATAGGTACACACTGTAGCCTCTTCAGTCACACTGATGAAGTATAGAATGACACTAGCAAGGCAAATCTACATAAAACTGCAAATGGCAGTAAACAGTGTAAGAGTTGCATCCTGACTGTAGTACTAAAAGTGGGAGACCATACTCTAGTTTTGGTATAAATACATTTTTGGCTAATGCTTTCCTTACAGTTGGAGACAGCAGGTATGAATTTGTATGAGAGCTTTAGTGGAGTCAGAGTTTTGCTTACTACTTTGTCTATATGTTTACTGAAGACTGGGGACTAGAAGCATGCCTAGATATCTTTGTGATGTGCCATTCGGTATCGTTTCCATTATTGTCTATGATGTGAAGTTTAGATGCATTTTTAAGCTTGGATGGATGGCAAACAGCATTAAGGAGAATTTCTTTAGATTCATTACCAAAATGTTATTGTTGATACAGTTGCAGATCAATAAAAAGTTGATCTGTAACTTGGTTTGTAGAATAAAGGGAGACAAATCTTTCAGCTGCAGGATGTCAAGAGTATACAAGTTTAGTGGAGGAGATGTCACAAGCGAAGTTATTTATAACTAGTGAAACAGCAAAGGACCAATTACTAAACTCTGGGAAATGCCCAAGTTAACAGTCCATATGTGAGATAGAACCTACTAAGTATAATCATCTATTTTCTAGGTAGCTTTTGAAACAGGTAAAGTCAGTTGCAAAGTTAAATCTGCCAAGTTTGCTGAGAAGTATGGTTTACAGTTTAAAATGATCAAGTTAAGTCAATGAAAATGCCTCCAGTGAACAGGCCATCCTTCACATTAGACTTTATTGCATCTGTTGCAGAGTACAATGTAGCCATAGTAGGGAAACCATTCCTGAAACCACATTATGTATCACATAAGTCTATATTTGTTTAACTGTTCAAAAAGCTGTACATAAATTGGTATGATAATGGGACATAAAAACTATATCAAACTTCAGGTCTTTACTATTACAGTGAATATAAAAAGTGTACACACCCTGTTAAAATACCAGGGTTTTGTGATATAAAAAAATGAGACCACAATAAATTTCAAACATTTTCCCCACCTTTAGTGTGACCTACAACCTGTACAATTCAATTGAAAAACAAATCTGTTAGGGGAAAAATATAAAAAATAAAGTACAATAAACTGTTTGCATAAGTGTGCACCCCCTTAAACTAATACTTTGTTGAAGCACCTTTTGTTTTAATTACAGCATTCAGTCTTCTTGGGTACACACCTACCATCAATTAGAGAGACTCTGATTAACCCCAAATAAAGTTCAGCTGTCCTAGTAGGATTTTCCTGACATTTACTCAGTTGCCTACTATAGCAAATGCCATGGTTCGCAGACAGCTTACAAAGCATCAAAAGGGATCCCATTGTTGACAGTCAGGAGAAAGATACAAAAAAAAATTTCTACAGCATTGGATTTATCATGGAACACAGTGCAGACAGTCATCAAAAAGTGGAGAACATATGGGACAACACCGATGATGCAAAGAACTGGACGTCCCCCCAAAATTGATGAAAAGACAAGACAAACACTGGTCAAGGCAGCCAAAAGACCTACAGCAACACTGAAGGAGCTGCAGGAATTTCTGGTAAGTACTGGTTATGTACTACATGTGACAACAATCTCCCATATTCTCCACATGCCTGGCCTATGGAGTAGGGTTGCAAGATGGAAGCAGTTTCTTACACAGAACATCCAGTCCTGGTTAAAATTTACAAAACAATACATCAAGTCTCCCAAAAGCATGTGGGAAAATGTGCCATGGTCTGATGAGACTAAGGTTGAACTTTTTGGCCACAATTCCAAAAGGTACTTTGGCGCAAAAACACTTTGCATCACCAAAAGAACACCATCCCCACAGTGAAACATGACTGTGGCAGTATCATGCTTTGGGGTTGCTTTTCTTCAGCTGGAACTGGGGCTTTAGTCAAGGTGGAGGGAATTATGAACAGTTCCAAATACCAGTCACGTTTGGCCCAAAACCTTCAGGTGTCTGCTAGAAAGCTGAAGAGGAATTTCACCTTTCAACATGGCAATGACTAAGCACAGATCCAAATCAACAAAAGAATGGCTTTACCAGAAGAAAATTAAAATTTTCGAATGGCCCAGCCAGAGCCCAGACCTAAATCCAATAGAAAATCTGTGGTGTGACCTGAAGAGGGCTGTGCACAAGAGATGCCCTCGCAAGATGACAGATTTGAAGCACTTTTGCAAGGAAGAGTGGGTAATTATTGCCAAGTAAATATGTGGCATGTTAATAGACTCCTACCCAAGAAGACTGAATGCTGTAATTAAACCACAAGGTGCTTCAACAAAGTAATGGTTTAAGGGTGTACACTTATGCAACCAGCTTATTTTTTATTTCCCCCAATAGATTTGTTTTTCAATTGTACAGGTTATAGGTCACATTAAAGGTGGGAAAAGTTTTGAAATGATTTGTGGTCTCATTTTTTTTTAATTCACAAAAACCTGGCATTTTAACACGGGTGTGTACACTTTTTATATTCACTCTAGGTATCTTTGGGAGAGTAAGAACTATTGCATGCTTCACCAGTAGTTACAGATTGGTTACAAAAAAATGTGAGTAAGTGGTTTGGCAATTGTATTGTCAACCATTTTTAGAAACTTGGGGTGCAGTTTGCTATGCCTGGCACCTTTGAAGCTATTCAGGTTGAGGAGGAGTTTCTTGGCTTCCTTTGCCTGATTGGCTTAAAATAGAAAGCAGGTGTGCATTCTGCAAATGAGTACAGCTGCTGTTGGAGTAATGCATGATGGGTAGGGCTTTGGGGATTATTAGTAAGGCTCTGTATGGACTGATACAGGAAATGAGTATATTTTGTAGCAAAGTTTTGCAACTGGTTCCTATTAATGTAGGAGGTAGACTGCATGGTATAACAGTGGTATCAGAGTTGTTAAAATCATTAAGCACAGCTAGAGTGGAGCAAGGTAGAAGGGAACACAAAATGTTTTCACTCCTGACATAAAACGTAAAGATGTGCATTAAAGCATGATGACACAAGGATCTGGCACTCTTTCTTAGGAGGGGAAACAGCACCAGATTTCTTTATTTTTTTTTTTGCTTTCATATACAATGTGAGGATATTAGGACCTAGTGTTGAGATGTGCCAGATCGGGGAATGGCACAAGGCATCAAATAAACCAGTTACATCTCCTTGTTAAAAAAAAAAATGTATGAAATTTAGTGTGATCAAGTTCCCAAGGGTGGATTAAAGACTTACATTTAAGAGATCTGTATCCTTCCAGATTTTACCCATACTAGGACCATCTCCAGTCTCATTTTGAATTTTACACTGTTGTAGCCAACAGCGCTGGCTGCAGTATTTGTTTTTTTTATAATAAACACACACATCCATATGTTATCTATATACATCTTCTCACATGTTTGGAAAATACAGAATTTTTTCCCCGTATACACCACAATATTTGTTTCCTCTTCTTCCTCTCAAATGGTACAAAGCAACTTGATCTAATTCTGTGGACTGGTCTATTCCTTCATGTCTTAATGTTAGTGCAGCACCCAGTACAGAGAAGTTACATCTCAGCATTAAGATGACAGGTGATCAGGCAAATGCCTAGGCGATCTCTCAAGCACTGGAGGAATTGTTTGCTGTGGCCCATGTTTCTTCACATACACTGTGTGCAACACAAGCTGACTGTACTTGCTTCCATATACAAATGTTCTCATACTAATTTCATTGCTCAGCAGTACCCTTGCCCATTTAGTCCATCCTCACCCATCTAGCCTTTAACCCTAGGTACACTAGCAACTGGCTCTGACATTTGTCACCATATGAGTGACCTGAATAACCTTTTATGTTTCGCATCAAGCAGTAATGCAAAGTCCCCTGGGTCTGTCTACTTAACCGCAAACAAGAGTCTATAACCTTAGGCCATATATCAGTAACAACTCACTTGATTAAGTGCAACAGCTATGTCGGTCTTCTGTGACAACTACAGAACTTGTTACCATGTTCATTTTAACTTCCTCCATCTCAGACCTGAGAAGTTCTGTTTCTTCTTTCTCTATACAGATGCTCAATTTACCACATATTCTGCTATGATCAGGTGTCTAATAGCCTAATATGCAAACTAAGTGCATGTATACCAGTTGAAATTCCCATTTAACTACCCAAAAGTATAATGGGCCCACTATTTATTACAATATTACAGAATTTTATTTATTTGCCCCTTTGTTTACTGGGAAAGTTAGACTAGGTAATGTCCATTTTCAGTAGAGGCCTGGGAAAAACTCTTTGTTTACACTGCATTATACTTTATTCCAGTTAAAGTAGTTACATTTCTGAATATATGCATTTAGAAATTATATTTCTAATAACCTCACATTCTGCTCTGTTTTGGTCAGATAAACATAACTACCATCAAATGTCGAAGAAATATTCCTTCCATTTACAAATACATATTAAAAAGCAGGCAAAAACTACATGCGTGTATTTTTATTGCCCTTTCCACTTTATCCCCCAAACGATCCATTCAAATGTTCATTTAAATTTCCCAAGGACAAACTGAGAGGTATGTGGTTATGTCCCCATTCATCACTATGCCATAAGGCAAAAAGCTATTTATATATGGTCTACCATACAAAGACAAATGTATACATTTAAAATGTTGTGACACTACATACATACAGCCTACTGGACAACAGTTCACCCTGCAGTTTAACATGAATTAATGTAGCACAGGTTGAGCAGTTTACTAATGCTCTACATTTCATAGACTACCTGCAAGCTAAATCAAAAAATTCTACACTTAAGTGCATATGGAACAACCAAAACTGTTAAACAAGTATGAAACAATGTAACCCATGAAATGTATATACTTTTTCCTTTCCTTCACATGTATTACATGTTGTAGGATGCAAAAGGAAGGTTCAACTCAACTCCCCCTGATGGTGTTCAAATAAGCAAATGTTAAAGTTAAGAAAAACAACCAATTTAATAAGTTTCAATACTTAGAACACATAAGTCTGTAAAATGCTTTATCTGCATTATTGCACTGTTACTTTGTGCTGTCGCTTATCTTCATGTCCTTCCTCTCTTCCCTTTCAAACATTGTGTCATACCACTGGGGTCAGGTTGGCAACCATTCCCTCCCCCTGCCCAGAGCCGCCACAACCAGTCTATGTGCATAACTATAATTTCATGTTGAACTGTGGTAAAGTCCATTAGGCCTGTTTTAAATTCATGAATATAAGACTGGTTTCTACAACTTCATTTACAATTGTTCTTTCTGTAGGTCAGGTCTGAACAAGTCCAACTACCCAGTTAAACAGAAAATAAACAAAACCACAAGAACATTATAATTACAGAATTAATAAGTGCAAATGGTTGTATTTGTCAGCATAAATGAAATACTTGAGGAAACAGCCACCTCACTATGCCTTACACTGCTCAGGAAGCAGAGAGCACAGGGGTTTTCATGCAGATGTCCTATTCTCCTGCAGGCAGTTCCTTGACATTAAAAGCAAAATGCAGACTAGACATATTTCACTTGTAAATTAGAACATCCAGGAATCTGCTGCCACTAATTTTCCAGTCATTTACTGAAATACATGAAGTACTGAATTTACACAATGCCATTTGTCTGTGTTGTCATCACACTGGAAAAAATTAGCTTGTACATAATGGACAGTTCACAAAGATAATTTTTAAAAAATAAATCAATAAAGACATCCAAAAGTTCAAATGATAAACATTTAGAGCAAGCTCGAAGACAGAATTCACTGATGTAAGACCAATGTTAAAGCCTTATGGTGGGACTGCATCCCATAAAAAGAAATTTAACAGTGTTAAAAAAATATATAAAGTTTTTGGCTTGCAGCAGCACCCTGTAGCTACCATACTACATTAAAATTAATTCTTGACCAGAGGCAAAGGCTTCAGTTTCTGTAGAGCACTTATTTGTATCCATTCTCATTTCAGTTGTGGCTTGCACCACTGATCTCTCAGAATACCTTTAAACAATGCAGTGCATTCACATTTTCAATACCTAGTCTAACAGGACTGCTGGGAGCCAAAGGCTGTCCTAGAAAGCGACAGGTGTAAGGCAGGAAATGGTCTTAGATAGGACATAAGTCCCTTTCACATCACACACATGCAATCTGAACATTGCTAAATTTACCTATATGTATGTCTCAAGGCCATTAAAAACTGCTTTTTTTTTCTCACAAGCCATACAAGTGGAAATATGCAGACTCCAAATATAATGCACCCCAGCCATGTTTGAGAAATACAGCAACTGGTGGAGCAGTCTTCTCTATCAAATGACTCAGTTTCTCAAGATGAATTAATCTCTTCACATCTGACCAATAGACCAAGGAAAACGGATGCTGCATTACTGGAGCATATCCAAACAGGTGCTACTGAAGCTAAACTTAGATTATTAGAAAGGAACATGACCACAACCAAACAGTGAGTACAGAAGATTAAGGCTATGAGCCTCTTTCTGTACTCCAGGCTTGGACTCCCTCAGCCTTCTTTTGCCTGATGTGAATCTGAGAAAATCACTTGGCCACACAATATTCCTAGGCACAGTTCGGGGGGGGGGGGGTCCGTCCATGTGGATCACTGTGCTCTACCTTGGTTACAAATAAACTAAGCAGTAAAAAACAAAAGTTTTGAACATAAGCAAATGAGGTGTGAAACATTACATATATCAAAAAAGGATGAGCAGCCTTGTGTGCAGGAAGAGTGCTCACAGCCCCCCCCCCCCCCCAAAGCAGGTAAAGGCCGGAGGCAAATGTCATCATATGATTTGCCATCTATGTCTAGGAGGAGGAACGTTCATAGCTTTAACAAGACTGCTCGCACAGTCCCTCCTCCCCCAAGCAGATAAAGCTTGGACGCAAAGTGCATCATATGATTTGCCATCTATGCCCAGGTGGAACTTTCATAGCTTTAATAACCAGGAAAACATCTAAAGTACAAGCAAAACATTACATGAACAGGACTTCTGCCAAGTTTCAAAACAATTCCTACCAGTGATGCATCTTTGCGAATTGTATAAGGTAAATGTTAAACTCTTGCATTCAAGTGTTTTATAGAATATATTTCCACAAGGTGCAAGAACCTTCTTGGAGTCAGAGGTTGCCACAGCTGTAGAAGAGTGGGCTAGTAATGATGCATGTTAAGATGAGACTACTTAACTCATTAACACCTATGTGGTATGGAATGGCATACCTACAGCAGCCTAAACATTTTGCATTCCAGAGCTTTTTCTGAAAAATAAAAAACTTAGCAATGTTAAATCAGTAAGCAGAGTAATAGTCATTGTATTCATAGTCTTCCATAAATGTTGTACATAGAATGTATACAAATCCCGAATTATACTTTCTCAATTTTCACATCCTGACTACTATATAACCTAGACAGCCATTGTTAGAATATTTTTAAATCAAACCTACCGTTTCACATAAGTAATTCCTCTACAAGTGCACATTTATTGAGCTATTTACAGAAATATGAAAATACTTTATTTAATTGTATAATTAGCAATACAAACACTGGGTATTCTTCAAGATATGCAACTTACAGTACAAATATTTAAAAAAAAGGGAGTTTTCTTCAATGACATCTGAGGTTTCTATTTTAAAAGCCAAAAGTGCATATGAATATATTGCTTATTTTCAGTATAAGGTGATCTATACCAGCATTTTCAGTAAAATGTCCTGCCTCCCACATTGGTGCATCACATCACTTCAATAAAATATAGGTCTCATTTACGAGAATATGAACATAAATATGAATAAGCAGAAAACAAAGATTAATTTCTCCACTGCAGGATATCCTAGACTAACCATATTATTTCTTGGTAAATCACTTAAAGAAGCCAGATCTAAAAAAATTCTGTAGGTCATAAAGAGTTATTGCTGTGAACTGGAAGTACACAAAAAGGCATTTTAGGCTTGAGTACTTCTGCCTATTGACTCAAGACAGTGCAGCATGACAAACCCAACAGACCTTCATATAAAGCTTCAGAGGGAGGGGTGATCAGCTCCAATAGACAGGTCATCTACTTCTGCAGTAAGACTACCACAAGGTACCTTTTCACCTTACTGCTAATCATACAAGAGCTGCCTGCAATAGGGTGTCTAATGCCAGTCTGAAAGCGGTTACAAAAATTCAAATGCATGCTTGCAAACAGTTTAAGGTGATCATCAAAAGACTGTGTTAATAAAGCAGAACATATTTACAGATACCCTATCAAATGGGGGGGTCTTACCATGAAATGTCAGAAAGCTAGACAACTGGAAAGTGACCAGCAGGGTATGATGCAATATGCTGCCAAGTAACAGGAGCTAGAGGTCTGAAGTAGATAGATGGCACAGTAGATAGATGGCACAGGAGTTTTGCAGGCAGAGTTGAATACTTGTGGGAATTTATCACCAGCATCTGTAGGTTATACTGACGAATCTGTGTATAAAAAAAAAAAAAAAAAAAAAAAAAAGTACCTATTCTTGTTTAGCCTTAAGTTAAGAAGGAAAACAAAGAAGCAAGGATGAAAGGTCATTAAAGACAGAGCCACTGAAGCCGTTCTGGTGGCACAGAAGGCTATAGCCTTGACTTTGACCCCTGCAACCCAGGATCAATTAGCATCTCAGGTGACAGAGGCAGGGAGTGATGGGCATGCCCATCCTGGGGAGGAGGGTGGCACATGGGAGTCTACAGATGACTTTATGGTGGAGGCTAGGGATATCACCAGAGTAGGAGTGGTCAGTGGGGCTTCTCTGACCAGCCATGGCAGTGGTGTGATTTTCCACAGACCCCACACTGAGGCAATGTGGTACGGTCCTGGAGGACATACAAAGTGGGGGGGGGGGGGAGTAACTGGTTAGGCCAAAGTGAGCCCCCCTGAACAGATGTAGAGATGTATAGAGCCCCACTGCCTGCGATCTTTGACTGGCCTCAGAGATTACTAGAATAAGTCTGAGGGGAATGTAGTAGCTGATTGACCCAGCACGGACAGGGCACGAGGGCCGGGACAGTAGTAAAGGGCGGGAGGAAAAAGCAGTCACTAAAAAGTTAACTGGTGATAGGGCCCTTTGATGGTATTTATTTAACTGGGAGAGTTGTGGGTTGCATCAAAAGAATTAAGAAATTTAGGTAAATGCCATCATGTTCAGAGTGGCTCTGTCTCTTAATTTCTCCAAATCTTTTGGGTTTGTAATACCATGATGGAAATGGACTTCATTCCCAAGTCAAAGTAGGTTTAAAATTCATGAAATTTAGTATTGTTTCAATATTTGATGTCAGCCAAAGGTGCTCTTCACAGCACCCGCAATGTGCCCAGTAATGACTTTCTGCGATTCATACGGAGTTACATTTAAGACCAGTTGCTCCTACTACTATTGGTACTGTCAGAGTACCTTTCTTCCACATTGCTCTAAATCTTGATATTTTATGACTTGGTTTCTCTCTGTATGCAAGACACTGTAGTCACTGGGGGTAGTGATTTCAATGATCAATGCTACTTTGTCTTGTTTTCATGGACTACTATATCTGTTTTTCTCGCATCCACCTTTTGAATTGTTGGTAATGGGTGATCCCATGTGATCTAGGCTTCATCATTTCTATGATGCTTTGTGGTTCAGGTTTTCAGCCACTTCAAAACCATAATATTTCCACAATCCGCAGTGCAACAGTCTTGCCACATTATTGTGCCTTTCAGTATACAATCCTTCTGCCATTAGTATGTCACAACCAGCAACACAGTGTGCCACCGTTTCCACTTTTGTTTTACAAAACCTACATTTCCCTGTTTCTCCCACATGTTCAATGGGCTTTGTAAACCAGTGTGTATACAGCCCACTGACTTGGGTTGCCAATATTAGCCTTTCATCGTTTGGTTTGAATTTGCTTCTCCGCAACCATTCCTGCATTTGATCCTGATCAACATGAGGTTCTTCCAGAAGGTTTTTCATACTTACAACTATATTTATGCATTTTCCACATTTCTTCCCTTATTTGATCTTTCACTTTATATTCTTTTTGTTTTCTGGCACATTCAGTTGCCACCTGATTTTTTATCTACTTCTGGTTTGATTTCTATTCCTGCTTGAAGTTGAAATGCTTCTGCTAGACTATGCAGGGAAGTCATCTTAAATTTATTCCCCTCATGTTTCAAAACTTTCACTATGCTTGGGTCCTGTGAGGTCAGCAGATGTGTGCAGTCCCATGACTGCAGATCTATACATGTATATCAATTTCAAGGTGGCCCATACCTCCTTTGGAATGGGGAATATATAATCTTGGTATGCACTGATTTTTATAAATAATTTGGTCAGCATGAAGCAGCCTTCTTATTTTCCCATCTAATCTATCCAACACATTTTGGGGCCAGTCAATCACTCCAAAACTAAGCTAGGACAGGAAGAGCAAATTGGTTTATAGCCTGAATTTTGTTCTTTGTCAACTCTGTTTGCAGGATTCATTTAAGTCTAAAATACTTTTTATTCACATTTGTTCATGGTTTACTGTTGATCCTTCATCAAGTCCCAAATATTTATACATTTCCTCTTGCTCAAATTCTTTTAAATCACATTCTTGTCCCAAACTGATGTTTTCTTGGTGCTCAGTTTTCCTGCTTTAAAGGTTGCATTTGCACACTTACCAAGACCAAATGACATCCTTATATCATCTGAAAAAGTTTAGAGTACTTGCAGTTGTGCTTTCAGTTCCTTATCTGATGAGCTATACACTTACACAAAGAGAAGTCTTTACACCGTTTTCTAGGAGCCAAATTACAACCACTGCCTAATCTGTTAAGTACACAGCTTAATGGACTAAGGGCAAGACAAAATAGCAGAGGTGACAAGGAGTCTCCCTGGAATACCCCTCTTTGGATTTTTATCCATGGAATAATTTGTTCTTTATCATGGCTTAATTGCAAAGTGGTCTGCCACGGTTTCATTGTCATTGTAATGTAGCTTATCAGTGTAGGATACATCTTACACATGTTTAAGCACTCTTATCCATGAATGTGGGATATTATCAAATGCTTTTTTGTAGTCAGTATCCATGCCATACTTAGATTCTTCCCTTTTTCACAGTACTCCTTTGTGACCATTTAGCAACAGATTATCCTTTGTTCCATATGACTTTATTGCTCTTTTGTTCTAATGACATGATTGAGTTTGCTTCTAAATTACTATAAACACGGTCAGCATCAGTATATAGTTAATACGTAGTTGGAAGGCAAGTTATTGGTCTATAATTTTTAGGGTAGCTTGCAGGTTCACTCAGGTAGGAGCATTGTTTTCCCTGTTAGACAGGTTGGGGTCTGTTCAGTGTGCACATATAAACAGTTCTTACTCATGGCTAAGTTTTGTGCAAAGATGTTAATACTTTTAACAAGTTAGGTACTGCATCTGGGACTGGTATTTTCCAATTAGAGGCTTTTCTTAATTTTGTTTCAATCCCTCTGGCTGCTACTTCATCCCATTTCATATCCTGTACCTTTGAACTTCTTATACTTACTTCTATCCATTTAGCATCTTTGTTATGTTCCACAGGATCTTCATAAATACTTCAAAAATATATCTTATTTTCCCTTTTTTTTTGGATGGTCTTTCAGTTCCTTTTACCTGGTTTCCCAGTTCTCTATAAAAAACTTTTTTGGGTCATCAATAAAATCACTTATTTCATACTTTTCCTTTATATTTATGTGCATCTTTTTCTGCCTGTGTTAATATTTTAGTTTATTATTTGTGATAGTGCAGGATAGATCCTGATCCATTATAATATTGTGCACTGCTTTTATCACATCTGAGTATTTTTTATCTGTTTCCTCTTCTATACTCCTCCAGCAGTGACACTTAACTGCTTTATAGTTTTCTCAATTGAATATGTCCATGATGGCATTCACTTTCTCCTCTTCCTTTCCCTTACTACCCTGTGTTCATGTGGTAGAATTTTAGCCATTAATTAATTTAGCTGCACAATAATATATTCTGTTTACTTCTGTTACATCACATGAATCTCTATGAACGGTCCCAACTACTGTGTTCATTTGTTTCATCAAACTTCTGATTTTTTGGTTTTATGGACCTTCTTCAGTCTATTTCTTTCATTGATCTTAATACAATCAACCAACTCTTCTCTTGGCTCATTTTCTTCTAAACTAAGGGCACATTTTTTTCTTCTCCATTTTCTGCGGGCATTCTGTATAAAGTTCTGGAACATCTTCCTGTGACACATTCCCTTCAATTTCATCCTGTGTCACCTGTTGCTCTGTCATATGGGGACTCACTGGCATATCACTCCTCAACATTAACTGCTTCAGAGTTGCCACAGTTTCCTGTTCCTTTCTTTGCTGTCCAGCTTCAAGTGAATGTTTATACAGACTTCCTGTGGAATTCTCCAAAATATCTTCATATGGCAACTGACCAATTGCTTCCCATTTGACTGGTTTCTCCTTAATTTGGATATCTATTGCTCTATCCTTGTGGTGCTTTCAGAGTTAGATTTTCTACACTGAATCCTTCACTTCTCAGGTAGTCCACAACCTCATTTTCTCTAACTTCTCCGTTACTATTCTTTTCTACTTTTCCTCCATCTTCTACTTTTCCTCTTGCAAAGTTTTCCATGTCCAGATTCCTTTGCCTATATTTCTCTTCCAATATCTTTGGTGCTGCTCTTTTTGTACTGATTAGTCTGGTTTTCTTCTTTGCATAAATATTGCACCATAATAAATCTCTTCCCCATGTCCATATTTCTTCAGATGTCTCCTGATCTTCTGATTTTTCCTTACTTTGAGGACGTTCCATCATGTTGTGATGTAACTGGTATTAGACCTTCTACACCAAATCCTTCACATCACAGGCATTCCATAACTCCTATTTTTTTTTTCTTTACCTTCTACTTTACTAATCTTTTCTACATTTGCTCTATGATATTTTCTTTGTTTAATTTTCCATATCTGGATGCCTTTGCCTGTATTTCTCTTGGAATATCTTTGGGGCTGCCTTTTTGTAGTGATTAATTTGTCTTTCGACTTTGCATAAATATTGTATCATATCAAATCTCCCTTTCCGGTGTCAATATTTCTTTTTTATACTTTTCAAAAATCTCTAGGTTTTGTTGTTTGGGTTTGGCCTAACCCCATTTTATGAATGTTTTCATACTTTGAGGATTCTCATCCTGAGTCCTGTGCACCCAGTTATTATTTTTTTATTTTTTACCCATTTCTGTCCATGATGTACACTATACAAAACACAGTCTATGTATCAGTGTCATCTTGGTGAGATTTTGTGAAAAAAATAGAGTCCACCTCGTGAAGGTACCCACCAAGATTTGAAGAATTCAGTTTCAACAATACTACTATCCTTTGCTTGCTGACTTCTCTCTCCATTCGGACCCCTCCGTAGTGGGAGGAAAAAACTGTCACCAAAAAGCTAACTGGTGATAGGACCCTTTGATGGTATTTATGTACTGGGGAGGAGTTGTGGGTTGCATCAAAAGAATTAAGTTAAAGTAAATGCCACCATGTCTAGAATGGTTTTGTGTGTGGTTACTCTGGTAGAATGACAGGACAAAAACAAACCTTCCACTGATGGATTTCCTGTGATTTAATATTTTGAAGAGGTAAATGTTTCACAGTTAGGAAAAACAACTTACCCATTCAGCAACATGATATGAACTAGTCAGTATGGTTCAAAGGACAAACTCCAATATGTTACTAAGCAGTTGCCTCAGTGACATGCAGAAAGGAATGATACAGATGAATGATGGTTAAAAATTAGAAGGTATTTTAATAACTATGTATGGTCAAGTAACTCAAGCCACTATAAAACTTTGAGGCTAACTATCAATGACAAAAGGCAAAGCTTCCAATATCATAATACTGAATAAGTTTCAATCTCTTTAAAGTTTTTATTTAATTTTATTTTACATTTGTTGACTGGGATAGTCTAACTGGATACAAGTCCATTTTCAGTAGAGGCCCGGGGAGAAAAGCTCCAAGACACTTGCATAAAGACAATATAGAAAGTTACAATAATAACAACTATTGTTAGGAAAATACAATACTCAGTGAGCGTAACACAAGACAGTATAACCTAATGTGCAAGAGATGTTACTATATACATATTTTAAATTGCAATAACATTGTCTTTGGTTGATTAAAATTAGGTCAATAAAGATAAGAGTAATAAAACTAGTGTAGGGAGAGAAAGTTAGTCAGGGTTAGTACAGGAGCATAACCAATAAGTACTGAGAAATAGTCTTAGATTCTGTTTAAAAAGTGTCAATGAAGACTGAGATCTGAGTTCAGTGGGAAGAAAATTCCAGTGCTTACCAACAGTATTAGAGAACAGAGAGTCTCCTGCTAAGTTGTTAGATCTGCTGGTGTTGATAAGGAGTTTGAGGAGTGTAAGTGTTTAAGATTGTTATATGGGGTAATGAGGCAGAGTATTGGAGTGTTGGTGGTTTGATACAGGGTCCTATGGGCTAGGACAAGCTGGTGAAATTGCAGCTGGTTTTGAAACTGTAGCCATCCTAGTTGCTTAAGATTAAGACAGTGATGAGTTCTAAAAGGAGAGCCGGTGGCAAATCTAGCAATATTATTATAGGAGACAGTCAGTTTGTTGGTTATTTTTAGAAAGATTAGTGAATATAGGTGAAGCATAGAGTAGGGTGGAGATTAGGTGAGTTCTGTGTATGGTGGTCCTGGCTACTGGTGTAAGAAAGGGTTTGATTCTATAGAGGGACCCCAATTTCTTGTTGACTTTTGATAGTACTGTTTATACGAGTATCAAAGCTTAGGTTGTTATCTATTGTTATTCCTAAAAGTTTAGTTGGGAGATATGATAGTGCCATTATTAGATACTAGTGTGGAGTTTTGGGTTGGTGTGAAAAGTAAAAGTTTAGTTTTTTTAGGATTTAGGAGGAGGCAGCGGTATAAAAAACATTGTTCTACTGTATTAAATGCTTTTTGGGTAAGGGACTGTAGTTCAGTTGGAGATGTGGACTGAACAAATTATTGGAGTAGTCTGCATATTTAATACAGGTGGCTTCAGGAATTGCTGAGTGAAGGTCATTAATAAAAATTGAGAAAAGGAGTGGGCCGAATATAGAGCCCTGTGGAACACCTAGGGAAATAGGGAGGTGAGTGAAGTGAGTAGATAGGTTGTTTTCCCATAGCACAGCCTGTTGTCTATTGTCCAAGTAAGATTTAAACCAATTTATGGTTAGAGGTTCAAGTGAGAGGAATTACAGTATATTTAAAAGGAGCTGGTGATTAACCATGTTGAAAGCTTTAGATAAATCAAAGACTGCAGAGGAGAGAATTTTGTTGTTATGGTTTTTGTTGATGAAGTCTGTGAAGGTTAGTAGGGCAGTGGTAGTACTGTGGAAAGGTCTAAATCCGTGTTGACAATTGGCTAGTAAGTTGTTTTGGAGTAGGTGGTTAAGTAGTTGCTCATGATTGCATTTCTCCATAATTTTTGCTAGGGGAGATAGAAGAGCAATAGGACGATAGTTGGAAGTCAGTAGAATTCCCAGCTTTATGTAGAGGGATGATGTGATAAATTTTCCAGATAGATGGGATAGTTCCTTCACTTATAGTTCTGTTAACCAGAATGGAAATGGGATATGCTATGGCTTTAGCTCCTTTTTGCAGATATTCTGCAGGAAGTTTGTCAGCTGAGGGGGTAGTAGGTTTTAGTTTCTGAAGAAGGGAGCAAATAAAGGAAGTTGGAACTGGTTTCAACTGAAATGATGGAGGTGGGCTTGTAATAGATGTAGGAAGATTTAAGGTATCTGGAGATAGTCGACTAGCAAGAGTTTGGATGGTGTCTGTGAAGAAAGAATTGAAGTCATTAGCTGTGTGTGTGGGATTATCAGGGTTAGAGCTTTGCAGGTTAGGTGTGATAGATTGACTTGGGTATAGTAGCTTGTTAATGCTAGTCCAGAACTTTTGTGGCTTCTTATGGTATGTTTGTTGTATTTGGAAATAGAAGTTCTTTTTGTCTAAGAGGATGGCTGTTTTAGTGCTATTTCTAAGTTGTCTAAAGGTTTGGTGGTCAGTGGGATTTTTAGTAGTATGCCATTTTGCCCAGGATTTGTTTCTAAGAAGGATTTTTTGTCTAGTAGTATTTGAGAGCCAAGGGGCAGGTTTAGCTTTATTTCTAACAAAGCGAGTTAGGACATGATGGTTGAGGATGGTTAATGTGGAATTAAAATATTCCACTGCTTCATTTAGTGGGAGGGATTTTAGAGGTGACCAGTTACATTGCTTGAGTTCAGTTTGGAAGAGTTCTGGGTTAAAATGCTTTTTGGTGCGTATTATCCTGAAAATTGTTTGGGTAAATTAGGTTGGTTTTGTATCTGCTAATAAAAGTTAGTGAATGGTCACTTAGATCATCTGGGAGGGTTCCTACCTGGTATGATTGGTGAGGAGTATTAGTAATAATCCAGTCTAAGATACTTTCCTTGTTATTGGGTTTATTAATTCTAGTTGGGGAGTTAATAGTTTGTGAGAAGCCATATAGGTTAATATGGGTGGTTGGGTGTGCCATACTGCAGGACTTCCAGTCGATGTTAAAGTCTCCCAGGACTATGGTTTCTTGTGGGATATTAATAGAAAGCCAGTTAAGGATATTTTCAAGGATTGAAATTTTATTTCCTGGGGGAAGGTAGATGCAAATGATGTATATAGATTTACATGAGTTGATCTGAAATTTAGAAATGAGGATTTCAGCATTATCAGAAGGTGGTCTAAGGTTTACAGTGGTAACTTGAAGGTCTGATTTATAAAGGATTGCTACCCTGCCTCCCTTCTTGGTTGTCCTGTCTAGTCTAAGGATATTATAACCAGGTGGGGTGACTTCATTGTCTTTAATTGTGGGTTTTAGCCATGGTTCAGATAGACATAGTATGTCAAATAGGTGAACATGTAGGAGGGCATGGAGGTGGGCAATTTTATTGTTAATGCTACGTATGTTGAGATGTGCTGTATAGAGTGAGTTAGAGGGCTTAGTAGGGGCTTGGGTACTGGAGTTATTAGGGTTGGACTCTTTAGTGTCAAGGATATTGTTTGGGCCTGGGTTAGGATGAATGTCACCGTCTAATAAGGAGTGGAGGTGTATTCTATTTAAAGGGTAATGAAAGTTGCAATAATAGTCAAGTGATTTTTTAATATTTAGCTTGATATATTTAATGCGAGATACTCTAGGATATTTTGCTTGTAGGTAGCAGGGTTTGGCTGTTGTGTATGTAGTTTAGAGAGATGGCTAGTACTGGTCTAGAAGTGTATTTGGTGGGGAAGAGAATGGAGGGGTATAATGGTTGTTCATAAGTTAGCAGATAGGCAAGTTAGAGTAGGAAAGAGTGAGAACAAGAGTGATAGCTTTATTAGGTATGGGATGGGTAATTTAGCCATATTAGTTTTGGGGGTGAAAACTTGAGAGGCAAGTATGTAAGAACAGGTAAGGAGATAAGAGAAAGGTGTGGTGTTGTAACAAGGTGGGGTGGGAAGTCAGGTAATAACAGGTGAGGTGTAATAACAGGTGTTGAGACAAGGAGGGGTGGGAGTGTTAATAAGTTGGGAGGGTTAGACTGGAGTAGAATGTGATGGGGTGTGGCTACAGAGAAATAAATGTAGGAGCACTGGGGCGGGTGAGATTTGGGGGCAGGGTAGGGGAGCAGAGTGAGCCCGCAGGGCGAACGGAGCAGGTAGAGACAAGCGAGTGTAGTAGGAGAACAATCAGTGGAATGCTGACTGATGAGGTAAGTTGAGTAAGGTAGTTGGAGAGGAAAAATGAAGTAGAGAAGGTTTCCAAGGCGAATATTGGGAGAGTACAGTATAGCAAGAGGTGTAAGAAAGAACAAATAACTGGATGAGGACAGTGGTCTGTAAACAAAAAAAAAAAAATAGTATTTTCCTGGGATTTTGGGATAGGTGAAAGATAGGGACTATGTAAGAGTGTCCCCTAGTGGCCAGAAACTGGTATTACAGCAGTAGTAATTTCAGGGGAAAGCTGGTCTAGGGCTGAAAAGGTCTCAGTTTGGCTAGAGAAGGTAGTGAAATTCAGACAGGGGCAGTTTTAAACTATACGTTACAAAGGGAGTATGGCTGCTGGCTGACCAGGCTGAGAATCTTTTTCTTACAGTGAGGAACAAGCATACTACAATTAAGCTTTACAGCGAACTTCAGGAGCACACATACTTCCTTCCTTTGGTAGAAGAGCACAGGGGAACACTTATAGGGTGTTGAGACCGCTGATAAGTTGGGAAGGGTCCTTTGTTGCCAAGTAGGGTTCTTAACCCTGTTGGATCGAAGGCCAGCTGGAGTACTGTTAGCAGTTAGATTAGAACAAGACAGCAAGTAGAGAGAAGAAAACAAAAAAAAACTTAGTTCATTCAGTCACAAAAGTCCAAACATATTCATACACTTCCACAATTATGCATATATTGCCAAAACAGGTTTAAAACAGGAAAGGATAAAGCATTCATCCATTAAACAGTTATAGACCAATAATTAGATGCTGTAGGAAATTGACAAATTACTTTGGTCTGAAACTATAATCAGTACATTTGTATAGTCAGAGCAAGGTTAATTAACACATTGAATGTTACTGACCCTCATATATATAGATAGATAGATAGATAGATAGATAGATAGATATAGATATATATATATATATATATATATATATATATATATATAGATATATATATATATATAGATATATATATATATATATAGATATATAGATATATATATATATATATATAGATATATATAGATATATAGATATATATATATATATATATAGATATATATATATATATATATATATATAGATATATAGATATATATATATATATATATATATATATATATATATATATATATATATATATATATATATAGATATATATAGATATATATATATATATATATATATATATATATATATATATATAGATATAGATATATATATATATATATATATAGATATAGATATATATATATATATATATATATATAAACAGAAATGCACTATGCTAGGTCTGACAAAATATATCAGTCATCAGTACAAATACTATAAAGCAGTTTCTGCATGTATTAGAAAACATTCTTGGACAATGTCCACTGTCAAGCTAAGCATGGGGGGGGGGGGGGTAAAGGCTCATATGAAATATTTAAAAAAGTTTTGTATGTTTTTCCTGCTCACCTTGCTATTAGTGTAGTTGAGCTTTTCTTGCCTAGCAATTCACCTTTAAGAAATGTAACTGTAAAACTAGTCTCCTTTGTGGAACCTATAGGGTTGAACTACAGAAGAACCACGAGTATTCTGATTTGACGAGGCCAGAAACTTTCAACCAAAGCAATAAGGAGGAAATACTGCAAGTTCTATACTATAGGTTTGGTCATGCCTGATTATGTGTAAGCAATAGCCCATATGTAAAACTCTGATTTTACTCCTTTTACATGTTCTATGCTCTTTGTACAAAATAGCTATGCTTATATATTTTTTATTTTTTTTTAATAGGTATCTGGAGCTTTTCTCCCCAGGACTCCACTGAAAAACTGTCACTGTGTGTCCAGTTGGACTAACCTAGTAAAGAAACAGAAAATAAATAAAAAAAAATAAATAAATAAGAGCAGTCTAATAGGTTCATAGGTTCATACTAGGCTATCTGCCCAAGGGCATTTATAAGCCTAGCCCATAGTTATGTGGCTTTCGCCACCACCATCTAATTTGCTTACACGGACAGTGACAATAAACCACCCTGTGTACAAGCTGCTGTAACCATCCTATCTTCTTTCATCTGCAAGAGGGCTTTATACCTGTGGTAAACCAATTTTATCAAAATTCTTTAACTGGATTGCAGCAAGTCAAAATTTGTTTCTTTGTTGGGTAAAATCACTTATTTTTTACACTTAGGGTATGCAGCATGAGAAATGGAGGATGATGTCAGTAATGCCAAGTGGGAAATCCCAGTTATTTATACTTAAACATGTAGGCTAGTCTGGATAATTACACAATAGCATATGAAATTTAATCTGAGCAGTTTTTTTTTTGTTTTTTTTTTTTTTTTTAAGGGGAGTTGCTCGGTTTAGTACGAGCTTCAGTTGCATGATAGATTGATGCAATTTGTCATAATAATTTGTCATAACTAAAACTATTAGAGATTGGAATAATGAAAGTCTTTTGACTGATTGCAGCAACACTTTTCACTAGTCTTAAAAAAAAAAAAAAAAAAGAGAGAATGCATATTTTTGGTTATAGCGAGTTCCAAGATTTGCAATGCGGGACCCTTCACAAAACTGTGGTCCTTCATTTTCATCATTTGCACTCAGGCTTTAAAAATGTAACTCCCTGTTTTAAACATAGTTAATGAGAAAGCATCAGCTAGGAATTTTAATATTCAAATAATCTTTTCAGCAAAATTTGTGAACTTTGTTACTATAATATTGAAACAGTAGACTTATGTTTGTAAAAGGCTTTATGGAACCAGTCCCCCTTTAACCACTGAGCCTCTCCCGCAGCTACTCCATTTATCCATTAGTTCCCAGGTCACTGACAGCCCTACAAGACATTTACAAAACTTAAACGCAAAGGGTTTATCATGTTTAAAGTGATGTTATTTAAGTCCGAGATCAGAGTTTTTTTTTTTTTGCTTTTATGGATCTGATGCATGCTCAAGAGGAAAGTACAAAATGGGTCGATGTGAAAGATTCAACTCAAAGGTTCCAGTCCCTGTACAACAAGGGGAAATAAAGTTTATGATCCCAACTTTCTGGAGTTTGGTATATCACATAGCATTTTGCATAAATGCTGGAGATCAGGACTTATGACATATAGGTTCATAGGTTCATACTAGGCTATCTGCCCTAGGGCATTTATAAGCCTAGCCAGAGTGTGTGTAGCTTTCACCACCCCTTAGGATGAGAATACTATACCCATTAGTTTGCTGTGCCTCTGTCCAGCAGTGATACAGAGATGATTCCCGGGGTAAACCTACGATCTCCCATCCACTCATCAAGATTTCTCTTGAACAGAGTCAGTGAGGGGCTCTGCCTCACATGGACTGGGATTCTGTTCCATAGTGTAGGGAGTCTCTGGGTGATGAATCTGTCCCTCCAGCACATCCTATTTATATCCGTGTTGAGGTTTAAGTCTCTTGCTCTCGTGGCTCTGGTGGATTTGGTTTTTTGAGGTGGAGCAGGTCCATTACATTCCGGTTGGACATGGCCTTGTATGTCAGGCACAGATCACCTCTGAGCAGACGGTATGCGACTGAATAGAGCTGGAGTTTCTTCAGTCGGGCATCGTATGACACATGTTTGAGCCCCTTTATCCTTTTGGTGAGGAACTTTTGGGGTCTTTCCAACTGCTGCAGGTGTCGGGTAAGGTACATTCCGAATGGGGCGTTGTACTCAATCATTGGTCTGATAAGTGAAGAGTACAGGGGTACACTGACCTCTCCTGATCTGGATGTGAATCCCTTCATGATCAGGTGGGCAATGTAGAAGGTCTTCCTAACCACTTTGGCAATGTGAGTGTCAAAATCATGTATTCAGTCAACATCAAGGGGATCCAATGTGGAGCACAGGCCACTTCCCCACCCGTAAAAGAGAAGAGCAGGCAAAGGCCCATTCTCTCTCCTTCCTAGCTTCTCCAGTGCTCAGGCTACTAATGAAACCCATACAAGTTATCTTTGCTGTTATTTCAGTTCATCTCTAGTCACAGAGGGAGTCTGTGTGACCATTTCTAGCAGAGAAGGGGAAGGAGAAAGAAGGACCTCATGAGGTGTAAAAGCTTATACCTTTGAAATCACCAACTTTTTTGGATGCTTGGAGTCTTATTCATGCTCTAGACAATTGATGTTTTCCTCATCCTTGGAATGATGAGTGGTTATGGTAGATATACTGGCCTTTGGACAAAAAATAAATAAATACTGTACAGTTGTTTTGGGGAAGTTACTAATACCTTTATGCTGTTTTCAAGTCCGAACAAAATGGAACTTCTAGAACTTTTATAAGATTTGGCATTTACTGGATTTTTTAATTTTTATTTATTTATTTATTTTTCAGTATGCTAGACTCTAGAAAGTCCGCTTCTGTTTGACTAAGTTAAACTGGCAAGATGTGTTTATGTGGGTTGCACCATCCCTGTATATAAAGGGCTTGGGAAGCTACCATTGGGTATTTTACTCTGTGCAAAACTAAGCAAGTTCATCCCTTGAAAACAAAATCAATGGTATTTTACTCTGTGCAAAACTAAGCAAGTTCATCCCTTGAAAACAAAATCAATCATACAAAGTTTCATTATGATGCCAATTGCTATAGAGTAGGCCCTTCCTTATAAAAGTGGGTCAATGAAAACCAATTAGACACATGGAGAAAGTGACCATGGAAGCACAATCCCTGGGAAAGAATATAAAAGTTTAGCAACAAGTTATAAGTTATATATTTTCTTGGAGTATTAGTGGGTTAAACAGAGTCAAAAGGGCTAGGGTTTCTCCTTGCACTGTAAAACTTCATCCACAGGTGGTCTGTCTATAAACTCATCTGGGAGACTCTAAAGCAAAGGCTGAAGTCTGAATAATCAGATGGGTTATTTTAGGAAAAACTGTAGCAACTCTATTGAGATACATGCCCTTCAGGATAAGACTCAAATTAATCAACAAGACAGATTTCTCTGTGAAAAGGTTCTTTGGTTTTATCAAGCTTATAACGGCTTGCATTTACTGCCCCTTGGAATCACTTCTGTTGAGCAGAGAACAATGGTAGGATGAAGTGCAGCCTTCTATAAAAGGAATGGCAATATTAGAAACTTGAATTCAGTCTTCACATCAGACAATGCTACCAGTCTACAGTAAAAGGCAAAATATCTACCTAAGGGGTCTCTGTAACCTAGGGCCTCCACTGATCAAATGGGTTGGATTTTTACTAAGCTTAAGTCCGGAAATATTTAACCTATTTTCCTACACAAACATTTTTACTCTAGAATGATAAAAGCATTTGTAACTACAGAGTACAGTTAAAGCTTTGGAAGGTATACTGAAAGCACATTTTGATCATGCTCTCTGTGCATTAAAGTGCTTTCTCTGAAAGCCCCCTTAAGGATTAGAGATTCAGTACTACATACTGTGATTCTCCATGGAGTGGTTTGCTCTTTAAGTAGTGGAATGGGGTGGACATAAAGAATGCTCAAAAATATCTGGAATGATCCGAAAGGTTACCTTAAGTATTCTACACAGACAAATGTACCTGACTAGTGACAGTAGCAGGCCAACTATCTTCAAAGCATGGCACAAGTGGATTAGAAGTCTGGGAGCTGCAGGGTATGCAGTGTGAGGCATGGAGGACATCAATAAGGCCAGGTGGAAAAACGGATTATGAATTACTAAAATCAAGTTAAGGAATTTTGATACTAGCCTATCCCAGATATGCAACCCTTGGGCAGATACAAAGGAAGGGAGATGGGATAGTTACAAAATTACAAGACACACTAAACCCCTTTAACTAGTTTTACAGATGTCCTAGGTGCACTTTATGGTTAACAAAACTTTAGGGATAAGAAAGATCCTACCAGTGTGGCCAGTCTTAGCAGTTTTTTCAAAAAGATGACTTGGCAAACTTTGTTAGAGGGACAAACATGTTCCGATGGCTCCAACGACAGAAAGAAAGCAAGTTGGATTTTGTAGCTCTGGCTACTTGCAAAATCATGGGACTTAATGGTCTTCCCCCAGAGGTTTACCTCCAAGAGTGTGTGGTCAGTTATTGTCAGTCTTAAATGATCCAGAGAATAAAGTAATCCTTGACTCTTCAGAGACTACTGCTTTGTTCGTCTGCAAGAAAATAAAGGACTCTACATTACAGGGTCTTGAAAGACCTATTTCAGTCCTAAATAAGGACTATAAAACATTTATGGTTCTTCTGACATCCAGGCTTACTCCAAAATTGCCAATACTGAACAGTGTTTACCAGTGTGGTGTTAATTTCCTCACACCAAATGTTTCATACCATATGAACACTACATTTAAATATAGCAGGCTCAGGATTTGGAGAAACTGCTCGTCTGCTTGGATGCCAAGAAGGTATTCAGAGTGGTATTAAATGTCAGCCAGAGAATACTCTGGCCTTTTCCAGTCATTTGGAGCATTTTGGGGTGGTTTATTTGGCCAACAGAGCTAGGGTAAAGTTGAATGTGAACCCTTCCTCTCCTCCTGTTCTTGAGAAGGTTTAAGAAAGGGTGCTTGCTTCACTTCTGCTTATGTCTTACACTTGAAAACACTGGCAGAGCTTTTAAAATCAGCATTGAGAGGTTACAACTAGTCTGGTGATAAGCTGAAACTGTTAATAGACAACCTCCTTGTTTATTTGCTGGACCTAGACAGGGATTTAGTGATGGTCCATTGGCTAGTTATTTACAAGATTAGTTTTGTATATACAGTAGCCTGAGTTTTTATTAAAGTACCCTCTCAGGATCTACAACTCTGGTACCTATTATTTTGATGTCATAGCTCTATTAAAGCATTTGGGAATCTGGAAAGGCCCCTCCATGACAATGAACATGATTTAGTACACATTATAAAAGTTCAGGTAAACAGAAGTACAAGGCACTGGTAGTGAAGTGGAAAGCCCTTACTTTTGGACTGGATGGAAGTATCCAGGAGGTTCAAATATTTATAAAATTTCACTGCTACTATTCACATTTTCAAGTTTATACCATTATCTCCTTTGGCAGATTTTTTCAGGGCAATCAGCAATATGATCATAAGTTAGTACTAGGCAGGTAGTTTGAATGCCCATATACAGCCTAGCCGTGACCCCTAGAAAAAAATAGAATAATCTCCTTCCTAATAAAAGCCAAACTGCCAGTCTCTGCAGTAAACTTGAGAATCCATCCAACTGTCAAAATGAATGTGAAAGAGGCCAAAGTATATCATTTAACATGCAAGGATAGTTTCTTGCACATGTACGGAATCTTTTGGATAATGAAACCTGTCGCTTCACAAAGTACAATTTAGATTACAATCAAGGTAGAGAACTTGGAATTGAGTGTTATTACCATTAGTGTCACAAAAGAGATGCAAAATTCCAGCTAGTTGTGCTGGCAGTAAATTATATATGTCATTGGTGAATATTAAAATGATTTGTACAAGATGCTTATGTTACAAGTGTATTAGAACTGTACGTGTACATCAAACTGCTTGTACAGACATGAGTGTTGAAAAGGCATTTGTAGAGTACTGTGCTGGAAATGAAACCACAGTGTGCCCTACTGGAAGAGGACAGAAACATACATGCACTACTATAACTGTTTAAATGTATATATTGTAACAGTGAAACCTGGAAATGAGGAGGTTTACTTAAGTCCAGCAAACTTCAGAAAAATAACCAAAATTAATTTTATTTATTTATTTTACATTTGTTGACCGGGATAGTCTGACTGGGACATAGCCCTTTTTACGCAGAGGCCCAGGGAGAAAAGCTCCACAGTACAACTATAAATTATACATACATGTTGCATTAAATGTAAAAATACAGTAAGGTTAGCAGCCTATAACTTAAGAGAAACAAGAGAGACTAATGTATGGCTAGGCCATAAAAGATGGTATCTTTCAGTTTTCAATGCAGCAAGAGATCATGTCTGTACTAGGAAACTTTCTGTACAGTCTTTAGGGTGAACTAATTACTAGTCTTGAAAGCATGAAGGAATGAAATTGTTTTTGACTTCCAGCATCTCAGAGATCCGGAGAAGCCTTTGTCTGTATATTTTTTACAGATAAATGCTAAACGTTGTCAGCTTCTAGTAATGGGGAGGTTTAGCCTGGGAACTAGCAGAAGTCAGATGACAAGCGATGTCATCCTGCAAGCTATCCTAGCAGTAACATTTGAGATATTATTTTGAGAAGTCTTAGTGAGACAGAGCATTCTGTCTTGGACCTGACAACTAGAAGATCCATTCACCACATCTGCCCTTATCCATTAGCAAGTTCTTAGGTTATAGTACAACCCTCTTAGATTCAGTCAGGAATATAGTGAAGCTTAGTTTAGATTCATGTTTCTTTGAGACTGTCCTGCAATGTTATTTTAAATATTTCCTGTGGTTTTTAACTCTTATGTCACTGAATATACATATTTTTAGTATTGTCTTTTTAAACCTATTTAAATGTTTTCATTGTGGCTGATCGGTGTAGAGATATTTAAGTTGGGAGTACTTGCATATTTGGTGACACTGTGGGCACTCCTAAAAGCCTTGCTCTTGGTCAAACTACCATTTGTATGAATATTACTACACAGCAAGACTGGACACTTTTTAAGGACCTTAAAGTAGCTAAGGAGTCGATTGGTGGCAGTGATTGTGTACACTTACTATAAATGTAGTTAGAGTGTATTCACTGTTGCAGTCATTACATTTGAGTTATCTGCTTGCAGTAGCCCGACTAACAAAGTCTTGGGTCCTATGTCGGTTGCTGTCTTCTTCCATGACGTCGGGTTGTTAGGGGTATAAAACATGCAGCAGACATATCAGTTTTTCTTGCCTCAGATGTCAGGTGCCCCCTAATGGGAAGCAATTAAATCTATAAATATACAAGTTTACACCTGAAACAAAAAAGCAAATACACCAAAAAGCTTTTAAGCATTGAAAAGGAGAGAAGAGGTACAGCCAAACGAAGTCAGGGGGCTGGAGGGAGGGTAACCAGGACTGCAACAGTGAATACACTCTAACCTCTACATTTATGGTAAGTGTACACAACTGTACTATGTTCCTACTGTTTCACTGTTGCAGTCATTACATTTGGATAGATTCCAAAAGCTAAGGATGGAAGGAGGAATTTAGATAGCATTAGGATCAGCTATAAGGCCCTGCAAAACTGCAGTGGCAAAGCCAGTTCTGAATTTAGAGAAAATTGGCAAATGGTAATGCTTGGTGAATGTACAGAACTCCAGGTAGCAGCTCTAGGATGTCCATGGTAGGTACGCCTTTGAGAAAGGCTGCAGAGGTAGATGCAGCCATGGTTGAGTGGGACCCGATCCCCTGTGGGATAGGTTTTCCGTGGTGCTTATAGCAGAAATGAATGCAATGGCCTTATCCATTTGGAGATGGTTCGCTTTGAAATAGCCTTCCCCTCTGTCCCTGTAGCAAATGCCACCAGCAGTTCAGATTTCCTTTGAAGTTTAGACCTGTCCAAGTAGAATCTAAGTTGTCTGTGCACATCTAAGGAGTGCAGTATCCATTCCCCTTTGTTCTGTGGATTAGGAAAGAAGGTAGGTAAATTAATGGACTAATTAACGGCCACACTGGATACCACCTTTGGCATGAAAGAGGGATTGGTCCTGAGGGACACCCTGTCTGCAAGAAAGATGATTAAAGGCTCCACTGCCATAAGGACCTGTAATTCAGACACCCTTCTTGCTGAAGTGATTGCTAAAAGGGAAGCAGTTTTCCAAGAAAGAAATTTTAAATCTGTAGTAGCAGGTGGCTTGAAAGGAGGAAGGGCGAGTTTCTCCAATACAAAGTTAAGGTCCCAGGCTGGAGTTGGAGCTCTCATAGGTGGTCTTAAATTTTTGGCCCCTCTGAGGAACTGCTTGAGCAGTGGAAGAAAGATGGGAGGTTGTGTTATGAGCCGAAATGGTTGAGGAAAAAAGACAGGCCCTTGTGAAGCATCTCACTTTAAGTATTGTAAATTCTGAGGTAAATTGGGCACCGCTGTGCTCATCCCTTGAGATTGGTTCCAGGCACAGAATCTTTTCCATTTTTCAGCATACGATTTTCTAGTACTAGGCCTCCTTGTCTCTAAAATTACATCCATCACTGGTTTACTGAGGGATGCTAAAGGAGAGCTTAGGTAAATTAGCCAGGCTGCTAGGTTCAGTGTTTGAAGTTGAGGGTGCAGAATCTGGTTCTCCTGCTGAGACAGCAGGGTAGGAGTCTGAGGCAGGTGCCATGGGGCCAACAGTGACACTGTGAAGGAGGGGGTACCAGTGTTGGAGTGGCCAGGCTGGTGCAATCAAAATCATCCTTGGTTTGTCTTGTTTGATCTTTAGTAGTACTTTGGAGAGCAGAGGAGGAAAGGCATAAACGGATAGGTTTTTCCAGCTGAAGGACAGAGCATCCACTTTCCAAGCTTGTCTGTGGGGAGTCCTTGCACAACATTTTTCCAATTGATAGTTCTGGGGGGAGGCAAACAGGTCTATATCTGGGCTCCCCCATTTGCTTGTCAACATGTTGAAAATTCTCGGTTCCAGTTTCCACTTGAGTGGGCCCATGCGGGTTCTGCTTAGTCCATCTGCCAGTGTATTTAGTTTTCCTGGCAGGAATTGAGCTTGTAGATGTATTGGTAGCTCAAGGCTGTGTTCCACAGCACGCCATGGGTAGTCTGCAGAGGGGGTGAAAATGTGTACCCCCCTGCTTATGTACCACATAACAGTGGTGTTGTCAGTCTTTACCATTTATTGTCCTGAAAGAATGCGGTCCTTGAAGGCTGTCAGAGCATTCTGTACAGCTAACATTTCTTTATGATCGATGAAGGTGCATTTGAACTGGGTTCCATTTGCCCTGAATGCACTTGCCTGCCAGGTGCGCCCCCCCCCCCATGCATAGTCTGATGCATCTTTTGTTAGGGTTTGGGTGGCAGGGGGTAGTGTGAATGGTAGTCCCTTGTTTTGGTGGCAGACCTCTGCCCACCAAAGGAACTCTAGGCGTACACAAGGAATGATAGGAATCATGGCTTCTAGATCCTGAGAATGTTGACACCATAGGCTTTTTAGATACCATTGTAGTTTCTTCATATGCAGTCTTGCACATGGAATTAGAAGCATGCACGAGGCCATGAACCCCAAGGTTTGTAGTATTTGCCTTGCCGACAGAAGGGTTTTTGTGACCACTTATTTGAAGTAAGTGGTCAAGTGAATGTTTCTCTGGCGTGAGGAAAGCCATCTGGGAAGTTGTATTCAAGCTTGCGCCCATGAATATAATTTGTTGACAGGGTACCAGGTGTGATTTCTTTTCGTTTATGGTGTACCCCAGACACGTTAGCACCCTCTGTACAAAAGCCAGATGATTCAAAAGTATGTCCTGGTTTTCTGCCTGAATTAGATAATCGTCCAGGTATTGGTATATTTGAATATTTCTTTGCCTGCAAAATGCAATGACTGGAGCTAAGCACTTTGTGAATACCCTGGGCGTAGTAGATAAGCCAAAGGGCAGTGCAGAGAACTGATAGTGCGTGTAGCTTTGAAGAATAGGTATCTTCTGCAAGATTCCCCAATTGGGATGTGCATGTGTGCTTCCTTTAAATTTAGTATTTCAAACCAGGCATCTTTGCTTAGCATAGGAAGCAACTGGTGAAGAGTCAGCATCTTGAATTTTGGAATCAACAAGGTGTTTAGAGTAGGCATGTCCAGGATAGGACACCATGAATGGTCTTTTCTGGGTACCAGGAAAAATCTCAAGTAGAAACCTCGTCCCTTTTTCTCTTCTGGTACCAATTGAATAGCCCCTATGCTTAAGAGAGAAGAGAGAAAAATTGCTTTTGGGCCTCTGCCCACTGCTTTGGAGGTAGATCCGGCCAACTGCTTGGAGTTGGTGATGTGTGGAAGTGAAAGATATATCCTTGGGACACTTAAAACCCATTTGTCCTGGGTAATGAGTCCCCAGTTCTTTGCATGAAGTGCAATCTTTCCCCCCAAAGGGGCAGTCAGTTGAGAAGTGCTTGGAAGTTTTAAAAATAAGTCATGGAGACAGTTTACCATAGGGGGGAGTTTTACTACCATAGGGGGGAGTTTTATTACTCCCAAATTTGGAAGTGGAAGCCCCCCCACTGCTTAGTCCTGTGCGTCCCCTGGGACTGAAGCCTGGGTGCTCTGCTGGATCTCTGTTTGGACTGAAGGCCTGGAAGAGGCAGGAAAGGACCAATTCTTAGAAGGCCAATGCCTACTAAATCTTGGAGGTTGTACTTCAGTAAAAAGTCTTTAACAGTTTGCATATATTTAGCTTTTTTTGCCATCTTTTGAAGAACTTCTGCCTTGTTGCCAAACAGGTGGCCCTGATTTAAGGAAGCGTCCAGTAATTTCACTTTAACATGATCTGGCAAGGATTGCTCCTTAAGCTAAGCAAGCCTTCTAAGTACAGACCCAGTTACCGCAGCCCTGCAAGATGCCTCTAGTGACTCAAAACCACATTGCAATGTATGTTTACCAACTTGTTCAGCAGAAAGCATAAAATCCTGTAAATCCTTACTTTCAGCACAATCAGGAATCATCATTTTCTGCTTAAACAATCCAATAATATGCAGCTGATACTTTAACATATGAAACTGGCAATTCAAGGCCCTAATGGCCAAAGTTGCAGAAGTGTATACCTTATTATGCCATCTATCCAGCACCCTGGAGTCTCTATCAGAGGGGGTAGGATTTTTGGCAGTAGTAGCTTTAATGCCCTTGGGTCCCTGTGAAATGGTTTCAGGATCCGCAGTAGGATTTTTGAAAAAGAACTTGAGAGTCAGGAACCCTGTAATATCTATCAAGTTTTCTGGAAGCAGGAGGTAGAGAGTCAGGGGCCATGCTAGATTCAGAAAAGGCATCAACAATGTCCAGTACAGGAGGTATTGCTAAAGGCTTGTGCTGGGGCAGGAGTAATAAATCCCCAAGCCTCTTTTTAGAATCAGAGAAAAGTACAGTTTTGTACCTACCATAAATGTAGATGTTCGAGGATCCACATTGCTGCAGTCCTAACTATTGGGTAGTCCGCTGTCCAGTCGGCCCGAATACCAGAGTATATGGCTGACGTCGGTCAGGGCGCATTAGACTGACGTCAGTACGTCAGGGTACTAATGCGCATGACCGACGTCATATCCTCAGTCTTTTCTTGCCCCAGATGTCAGAAGACCCTAAAAAGACAAGGCCCAATATACCTGCATCAAAAATATGTACAATATATACAAAAATATATATAAAAATATCAGCATATAACCTCACCTACACAACCACCCCTAAACACAGAGGGAAGGAGGGAGGTAAATTGGACTGCAGCAATGTGGATCCTCGAACATCTACATTTATGGTAGGTACAAAACTGTACTATGTTCTTCATTCCACATTGCTGCAGTCCTAACTATTGGGTAGAATCCCAAAGCAGAGGTAAGGGAGGCTGGCAAATCATAAAGAAGCAGGAGCTGACAACATGCCTTGCAAAATAGCTGTGGCAAAACCAGCCCTAGACTTAGAGTAGAGAGGAAGGTGATAATGCTTAGAGAAAGTATGCACTGAACTCCAAGTAGCTGCCTCCAAAATATCCTTAGTTGCCACCCCTTAGAAATGCTGTTGAAGTGGCAGTAGCCCTAGTGGAATGAGGCCTAATCCCAGCTGGAATCTCCTTGCCATGATGGGAATAACAAAATGCAATGCAAAACCCAATCCACCTAGAAATAGTTTGTTTTGACACAGGCTTGCCCTGCGAACTCAAAGCAAAAGAAACAAACAACTGCTGAGACTGCCTAAAATCCTTAGTCCTGCTTAAATAATAACGCAATTGCCTGTGTACATCTAAAGTGTGCAAAATCTTTTCCCCTTTATTTTGGGGTCTGCATAAAAAGTAGGCAAATGAATAGTTTGGTTTAAAGCCACACTAGAAACCACCTTAGGCATAAAGGAAGGATTAGTACGTAATGATACCCTATCCTTATGGAAAATCAAAAAGGCTCTACTGCCATAAGGGCCTGCAACTCAGACACCCTTCTTGCAGAAGTAATAGCCAACAGAAAAGCAGTCTTCCATGACAAGTATTTCAGTTCAGCAGTAGCCGCAGGCTCAAAAGGTTGTAGAGTAAGTTTTTCCAACACAAAATTGAGATCCCAAGCAGGAGTAGGAGCTCATTGGGGGTCTTATATTCTTTGCCCCTCTAAGAAATTGCTTGAACAAAGGATGCGAAAACAGTGGTGGGTCACAATCATAGTGAGCTGAAATTGCTGCAGCATGAATCTTAATGGAAGAGAAGGACAAACCTTTGTCCAATAATTCAGTAAGATATTGAAGAGCCACACTCAAATTAGGCTCAGAAATCTCCAAATTCTTTGCTGTACTCCAAAATAAAAACCTCTTCCATTTTACACTTTCCTTGTACTAGGTCTTCTAGCTTCCATAATCACATTTAAAACTTGTTGAGGAAGTTGAGACCTGCTGTGTTTCAACACAGAATATGCCAGGCTGTTAGATGAAGAGAGTGAAGCTTGACATTGAGCAGATGACCGTCCTTCTGAGATAACAGATGTGGAATCAAAGGTAAAGGCCATGGAGGCTTCCTTACCAGACTCCTTAGTAGTGGGTACCAGTGTTGCCGAGGCCAATCTGGAGCTATTAAAATCATCCTTGGCTTGTCTTGTCGGACCTTTAAGAGCACCTTTGGAAGAAGAGGCAGAGGTGGAAAGGCATACACATGAAGATTTTTCCAACTGAAAGAAAGAGCATCCACTTTCCAAGCTGTGTGATGAAACCCCTTTGTGCAAAACTTTGGCAGCTGGTGGTTTAGTGGAGAAGCGAACAGATCTATGTCTGGAGTTCCCATGACACTGTCAATTTCTGAAATACATGAAGATCCAGTTTCCACTCGTGGGGATCCATGATTTGTCTGCTTAACACATCTGCTAAGGAGTTCTGTGCTCCGGCAGAAACCTTGCCTGAAGAGTTAGTTGCAAGCTGAGTCTCCCATAAAATCATTGCTTGCCTGCATAGAGGATAAGAATGTGTTCCCCTTGTTTGTTGATGTACCACATGACAGTTGTGTTGTCTGTTAGAATCAACACCTGCCCTGGAAGAAGGAACTCCTTGAAAGCCATTAATGCAAACTGGACTGCTAACATCTCCTTCATGTTGATATGTAGATGCTGTAGTCTGGCAGGCCACTTGTCTTGTATCCACTTTCCATCTAGATGAGCTCCCCAAGCAATGTCCGAGGCATCTGTCGTTAAAATCTGACTCGCCTCTGGCCGGGTCACAGAGAGTCCCTTGTTTAGGTGACATTCCTGAGCCCACCACAAAAATTCTTTTTGAAGACAAGGTATTATTTGAATGACAGTGTCCAAATCCTGGCAGTGCTGTGTCCATACATTTTGAGATACCATTGCAGCTTCCTCATATGCAGTTTGGCATTGGGAAGCACCAGAATACAAGATGCCATGAACCCTAATGCTTGAAGGACTGTCCTTGCAGTCAGCACGGACTGATGAGATAGTTGATGGAAGTAAAGGATAGACTCTTGTTTGTCCGGGGTTAAAAGGCCATCTGGGCTGCTGTATTCAGTCTCACACCCAGAAAGCACATGTCTTGAGAGGGTACTAGACTGGACTTTATTTCGTTCACAGAATACCCTAGGCATCTTAGCACTGCTATAACATATTCCAGATGCTGTAGAAGGTCTTCCTTTTCTTGAGCCAGAATCAGGCAGTCGTCCAAGTAAGGATAGATTTGAATTCCTTTTAGCCTGAAGTAAGCTATCACTGGAGCCAGAACCTTTGTGAATACTCTGGCGCAGTAGATAAGCCAAAGGGCAATGCAGAGAACTGATAATGAGAATTTCCAGCTCAGATACTTCCTGCAACTTAGTCTTATAGGCACATGAAGGTAAGCTTCCTTGAGATCTAAAGTTACCATCCAGTGATCTTTGCCCAGCAGAGGTAAAAGCTGTTGTAACATCAACATCTTGAACTTGGGAATGTCCAGATAAGTGTTGAGGATAGATAAATCCAAAATTGGTCTCCACGTGTTCCCCTTCTTTGGTACTAAGAACAGGCGAGAATAAAATCCTAGGCCCCTTTCTGATACAGGGACTGGCTGAATGGCCCCTATTTGGAGTAACAGAGAAATTTGCTTGTGAGCCTCTTTCCTTTGTGGAGGAGGAACGTCTGGCATGCCTTTGAAAGGGGCAATGTATGGAAATAAAACCTGTAACCGTGGTGAATGATATCCAACACCCATCTGTCTTGAGTAATTAAATCCCAATTTTCTTTGAAAAGAGACAGTCTTCCTCCCAAAGGAGCTGCCAGGCGAGAATCTACTGGCAGCTGAAACAGGTCATTGGGTCTGTTCGAAAGGACTGACCCCTGCCCTCACCAGAAGTCTGAGCAGGTGAACTCCTGTTCTAGGCCTAAAAGAACCTTGAGCTCTGCCCCTACCACGTCTAGACCTACCCCTAGACTGGGAATCATAAGCAGGATATGTCCATCCCTTAGTAGGCCAATTTCTACTAAACTTCGGTGGCTGCACCTGCAAAAATCTTTAACAGTTTGCATAGACTTAGCTTTGTCCTCCATTTTCTTTAAAACTGCTTCCACAGGCGAACCAAACACATCAGACTGTAAAGGAGCATCCAAAATCCTTGTTTTAACATGCTCAGCTAAATTCTGATCCCTCAACCAGGCATGCCTGCGAAGAACAGAACTAGTGGCAGCCACCCTCGAGGAGGCCTGTACAGCATCAAAACCACATTGCAAAGAATGCTTACCCACTTGTTCAGACACATGAACTAAATCCAGCAATTCTTTACACTCAATACCTTCCGCCAAAGCATCCACCTTAGATTTCAGTTGTGAAAGGAGATAATTTTGATATTTTAGCATGTGAAACTGACAATTCAACGCCCTCATGGCTAAAGTGGAAGAAGTATACACTTTCTTTCCCCATCTATCCAAAGCCCTTGCCTCTTTATCAGTGGGAACAGGGTTTTTAACCACAGAGGCCTTAACACCTTTAGGTCCCTGAGAAACAGTTTCGGGTCTGCCCTAGGACTCTTAAAAAGATACTTATGAGCTTCAGGCACCCTATAGTACCTATCAGGTTTAACAGGAGCAGGAGGCAAAGAATCAGGGTTCAGGGAAGCCTCTGCAAAACATCTTCCACCACATTCAACACAGGAGGTATAGCTAAGGGCCTATGCTGGGGTAAAAACAAGAATTCCCTAAGCCTTTTCCTGGAATCAGAGTAATCCTGGCCTTCCCATTTAAAGTGCTCCCTCATGGAATGCAGAGTCTCTGAAAATGAGAAATCCTCAGGAGGAGAAGCTGTAGGAGTGGAATCATCCACATCAGAATCAGAATAAGGAGGATACTCCTGCAAATCTTCCAGAAGACTCAGAAGCCTCTGAACACTGTTCAAAACTATCAAACTCAGGTTCCACCCTAGGCCTCTTATCAGGAGGGGCATAGAACCTCTAATCATAGTAATCAAATCTTCTGCCATTTTAAGCATATGTTTCTTAGGCACAGAACCTGAAGTGCTAGGAGAAGCCCCCACTGAAGCTAAACTTGGCCTACCTCTCAAAGAAGTTTTGGAAACAGAAGGAGAGGCTCTAACTACCTTGGGAAGAGAGGAAGAACAGTTACCTGAGAAGCCCCTCAGCCTGGCCTACCTCCTGAGAAGGCACATCCTGTAACAGTAAAGTCTCTGCCTGAGACTCCAAAGAAACTCCTGGCAAAACCTCTGGCTCCACTGAGCCTTCTAAAGAACCAGCGTCCGGGACTGCCGGTTCATCAACCCTAGGCTTCGCTGTTTTGTCCTTGCGCTTTTGGGCGGGCGGGCCGGAGCATCCGACAGCATTTTATAATTGCTTCCCAAACACTAACCTGGCACAGTCTACCCTTCTCTTAATGGGGCGTTTGTAAAACCTAGCACAGCGGCATCCAACAACGTCGTGCTCAGGCCCTAAACAAGGTATACACAAGGTATGGTAATCCCTATGAGGTATCCGTTTCCCACAAGAAATAGTTAATTCACTTTTTCTGACATCCGGTTAAATACTGAGGCAAGAAAAACCAAAATGTTCCGGGTACTTAGCACTTAGCCAACTCTGATTCGGTCTGAAACTCCGACTTCAGAAAATTTCAGAACGCCAACCTGCACTCGCAAAACTGCTTCTGCATCGGACCATGCGGCAAAAAAGACTGAGGATATGACGTCGGTCATGCGCATTAGTACGTCAGTCTAATGCGCCCTGACCCTCTGGTACCGACTGGACAGCGGACTACCCAATAGTTAGGACTGCAGCAATGTGGAATGAAGAACATCCCTGACTTTCCCAATGAAAAAGCTCCCAGAGAGTGTGCAAGGTTTCACCAAAAGAGAAATCCTCTGGGGGGAAGGAGAGAGAAAAGAGTCCTCAGCATCAGAATCCTCATAGGTAGATAAGGGTAAATCCTGGTCAGAGGAAACAGAAATTTCAGAATCCTGGTCAGAAGTATCATAAGCAAACTCAGTCCTAGGTCTCTTAGAGGGGGAAGGTTGGCTTCCCCTGATTAAAGTAACAGGGTCTTCAGTCATTCTTATTTGTTCTTTAGGCATAGAGGCCTGACCATGCAGACTGGGTGTCAGTTTAGGCCTTGAAGAAGATGGCGCCGGTTTAATATGCAAGTCAGTAGGCCTGAATACACCCTCAGAAGCCAGTGCCTGCACAATGGCTCTGGACCTATCCAAGGTAGAGACATCCGCAGGTTCCACAGTTGAAGCATCTCGCGGCATACTGGACTCCAAATGGGTCTCGGTGGAGGCCTGTGAATCTGAAATAGCAGGTATCAGGGGCTGCAAAAGTACCTCACTGAGTACCGGCGAACTGGGCGGCCTGTCTATCTTTGCATTTTTTCGGAATGTCAGTAGTCTGATGGCTTACCGAAGACATATCAGGATAATTGAATAGTGCACAAAAAAATTTAGAAGAGCAAATATACCAATGACAGATAGTTTGTGGTTTAAATAAGGCACAAAACAGACAGCGAGGTACACCGTGGTCAGGGCCTAAGCAAGGAATACAGTAAGAATGAAAATCTTTGACGTATTTGCTTTCCACAAGAAATGTAATTTACTTTTACGGACATCAGTTTAGAGCAAGAAAAAGTTTCCCCAATGGGGTACTAAGCTTTTAGTTGAAGACTTCGGTTCTGAAACTCTAAAGCGAAAGTTTCAGGAGTCAGCCGACTGACACTTGCGAACTGCTTCTGCTTTGGGCACTGCACGGCAAGAAGACTGATGTAATGACGTCGGCTGCATGTTTTACACCCCTGACTACCTGACATCATGGAAGGAGACAGCAACCGATGTAGGACCCAAGACTTTGTTAATCAGGCCAACTGAGGGCTACTGCAAGCAGATAACCCAAATGTAATGACTGCAACAGTGAAACACGAAGAACATCTACCTTAAAGTTTGGGCACAGTTAGCAAACCTGTGCCAGCCTTTCACAGGTGTGTAAAAATCAAATCTCAGAAGGTGTGCGTGCGTCAGCTACTTCGGCAGGGACATGAAGCACTGGTTGGACAGAGGGTGCTATAGGTCTTAGCTCGGTCACGCGGCTGATATTTCAACTCTAAAGCTGTGCTAGTGGGGAGGCTTACTGGGATCGGAAGAAAGTGAGAAACCAGCCCCGGACTGACTGTGGTCAGTGTGCTCTTAAGGGAAATTGTACTTTATGCAGACAGCTGCATCTGGAAATAGTGTGCGTGCACCCGTCATCCTCCCAGTGAACGTTTCCCCACTGTTGCCAGTGGTGAGGATTGAGGCTCCTCAATTACTGGTCCAGCGGTGGGGCGTCACACCACTGTTGAGAATTTCCACAGGTAGACAGCAAATGTTGGAGGTATGATCGGGAAGAAATAGGTAACTGGGAACATATGTTCTGGGAGTGTAATGAGTTGGCAGACTTGAGATTCCCCGCAGTCAGAGCTACTGGGTGAGCAAAACTGGTGTAACGGAGGAGACTTATTTGAACTATGATACTATGTCTAGGCAATTCTGATTCTGTAAGGCCTTGCTGAGTCTAATTATGGTGACTGCTAAAAAGTAATTACTAGAAAATGTAAATCAAAGTCTAAACCAACTTTACTAGAATTAGTGAATATAGTAACAGAGATAAAACAACTGGAACTGGGATCTTTAGAAAGGACAGGTGCAAATTACACAGGAAAAATGGGAATTGTGGGAACAATACATGCAGAGGAGAAACAAGGTTTAAAAGGCGGCAGGATTTGAATGAGCTATGTAATGTTTGCCTGAATGAACTAGAAGTGACGTAGAATGTTTCCAACTACAACTATGTCAATATGGTTTGTAATGTATAATGTTTACAACTAAAAAATTATGTCAATATGGTTTGTTTTTATTTATATAAAATGTAGGACTGCCTATACCATACTGAATAATTTAATAAAGATGGTTCTTGTTTAAAGAAGAAAAAAAAGGTCTAGCAAAACAAGCAATTCACAGCCCTGAATGCAAGACAGATTTCCATTCAGAAGTTTGACACGTAAAAGTGACAGAACCTTTAATCTAACTAAGAAAATCTAGACTTTTGATTCGCAGTTAAAAAGGTCTTTCAGGAAGCATTTTGTATTTGAAAGATACATACTAAATGACTGGCCCAACAAGGGAGAAATAAATTGGGACTAGAACATCTCTGAATCTAAAGACAGTCTTTGCTAACTTAACTAGCCAATGTAAACATATTCTCACTACAAATAGATATTTTATTATCAAACAGTTCATTAAGGAAGGTTCTAAGTATATTTCTCAATGTTGATACTGTGATTTAAAGGTCTAGCATACAATTAGTTGGGGGAAACTGGTTTCTCAAATGTAGCACTATTTTTTATGTTGTTAATTCTATGGCTGTGGTCTGAATACCAAGTACTGACTCTAGCCAGGCCCTATTGGAAAAAAATCAGGTGTCTCTAGGGGGTCAGTTATGACATGCAGTTTACAGTGTTCTGCAAATTTAGTCAACCACAAGCCTTGTACATCTGCCTTCATATCAGAGGAGTAAATTTTAAAAGGAACATGACCCAGTACAGAGTCACAAAGCACTCTGCTAGTGACTGGACTAAGATGAGAAGGTACCACCAATGTCATTCCATCTAAATTTATTGAGTGATGTAGAAATATTAAGTAAAGTTTAATAAATGTCCACATGAGGAACTGTATTGAGAATGACCATAAGGCCAACAAAGGGCAACATAAGCAGTTTGGACTGAATGATCATGAATGACATAAGCCACACTCAAAAAGTCAACCAGACTAAGCAGTCAGACCAACTCAATGCAAACCCAAACTTAGCACCTTTTGTCCCTAGTGACTGATTTTGTTATAAAACGTGACCGAGGTGTGTCCCATAAATTTACAGATTATCCCATTAGCCTCAACGGAATTACTTCCAGGGTCAATTGCAATGTCACCTTTATGCAGAGGCACCTCAACTGCCATTCCCTATTAACTCTCAGATAATCTGTAGACAGGCTGAAATTAAAAAAGGATTCAGCAATAACACTACAACAAGGCATTCTGGTATATTTTTCATTTGGTACAAGTTTCCAAGGTCTGGCTCTCGGGTGATAACTGGAGAAACAAATCTGACCAAAGTTTGCCAGCCAGGCCATTAGCTAGGACGCTATCATCAGACTAGGCAACGCTGTTCAACTCCAGCTCAAAGCAGTACTGGGCATTGCGTCCAACACTTGTACTTCAGCTGTAAAAGACCTGGTGCTTATCTCTGAAAAGTTAGTTAAACTTCAATTCATATTCAGCCTCTTTCTCTTATATGTTTAAGAACCCTAGAGGCCTGCTCAGGAACTGCCTTCCAGCTATTTTTTTTTAGATTTTCTTTTTTTTTGCAAACTATCTTGGGACTTCCAATATTGGAGTTGGACCTTGAATTTCCCAATAAACCAATGTTTAACAAGTACAGAATTACACTTGAGATGGTTGTAAAAATCCTGGGTAAATGTAGTGGTTTTGGAGACTGGATCAGCAGAAGAAAGGGCACCTTAGGTCTTCAGACAAGAACTGGTTGGCTTTGCAGTAGTCTCTGAATGTATTTGCATTTATGTGGTGGGTATTACTAATTCTGAGTGAAAATATGAGCTTGTAGGTTAGATTTAATCAAAAAGGATGTTAGTTCATATGCAAGTAGCACCAACATTTGTAAGGGGCAATGTCAATTATTCCCTTCTGGTGGTAACTTGGACAATTAGACCCAATGAGTTTGTATTTATGTAACCTAAAAAATGTTCTGTATACTACTGGTTGTGTAAAAGACTCTAGGTTGATGGACAGATACTTGACGTTACCTAAAACTGAGGTACTAGAACTAGAATTAGCAGACTAACCTATTCAAGTACTGAATGTTGTCCTCTGTATGAACTACAGGGGTTATAAATCTCAGTGAACAGAGTTTATTAAATCTGAACAAGATGTCAAATAGTTCTATTGATGTTTAAGAGAAAGAATGAATTAAATAATTTATGTAATAATAGAGTGAATAATTTTTAAAAAGTAAACTACTATATGCAGCTTTAAAAATGTTATATCAATATAAAATACAACAAACCATAATATGTGCAACTGTGACTCAGACATCTACTGCACACTTGCACTCTACCTCGTGTGTGCACAGTCATGCGCGTACACTCGCCCGTGCCCACTTTCTCACACATGCGAGCACTTGCACTCGCATGCAGGACAGTGTGGGAGTGTGTGCGGACTCTCCCACATGCACCCCCTCATGCAGGTGCTCTCCGGCACGCACACTTTCCCTGTGCAGGCTCACGCGCACACTCCTCCCACGCTTGCACACTCCCCACGTGCGGTCCACCACACCCACACACTCCCTCGTGTATGCACTCTCCCAAATGCACATACCCTTGCGCACATGCTCTCCCATACACACTTTCCCCACACACTCCCTCGCGCAAGCACTCATACGCACACTTTCCCCACACTCTCCCTCACACATGCACTCTCCAATGCACACTTTCCCACACTCCCTCACACGCACTTTCCCCACACATGCCAACTTAGCCAGTTCTAATCTGGCCTATGTTAAGTTGGCATGTCTAACAGATGGACTAAAAAGGCACTACAGCACTGAAAAATCTAAGCATGCAGAAGCCTTGGGGAAGAGAGATGGAAGTTGTACATGGCAACTCTCATACTGACACACTGGATCCCCCTGGATTGTCGACTAAGTAAATTGTTAAAAAAATTTTTTTACTGACACTATGAAATCATTCTTGTAAGAGGCAAGACACTGCTCCAGACAAGTATCTTGCCTGCTTTTTTCACAGACTCTTGTGCCTCAATTTTGCCAAGAGAAATGGAAACACAAGGATGTCAACTGAATGAATTTTCCCTCCTTGGGGCACGCCTATTTTCCACATCTGCAGTTATATGAACAAGATGGAGAGAGCCTTGTGGCCCCAGAAGACAGTTACTACTTTTTAATTTTATACCTCTTAGGATGGCCTGCAGTGGCCAACTGGAAAATCATGAATGCATTTAGTGGATCTTTTAATAAGTTCAGCAACAAAAACTGGATATCCAGAGATCCACCAGACTCTAAGGCGTTAATGCAGGACTTGTATGGACAGGAACAGGAAAGGGCAACTAATAGACAGTAGCGATCAATATTTCCATGTCATAATTTGAACCCAGTAGCCCAGACTCCAAAAGACTTTCTCATTGTTCATAAGTTCACAGGGGTATACTAGGCTAATTAACACTAGGGCCTTTATAAGCCTAGCCAAGCATCCCAAATGTATCCCACAAGTTTATTTGCCTTAGAAGTTTAAGGGTTATATGCAAGCTGGGGCAATATTTACAGGCTGCCTCTGCCCATTACAGACATCGGTCCTACATCCAGAGTGCATTTCAGATATCCCATCCACTGAGCTAGGTTTCTCTTAAATAGGGAAAGGGAAGAGCTCTGGTTCATATGGAATCACAGGGGAATTCTGAGACATACCTGCGTCTCCAACATGTGCTATTTATGTCATAATCAACGTTTAAATCCATAGAGTGAGTAATCCAAATGCTATTCATTTTGCAGCTATACAAGAGGTCCAGAGAGGCATCCAAGGATGCCTTGTATGCCAGGCATAGATAGCCTCTCAGTCTGTAGGAAACAAAAGTAGAGATAGGGCTTTGAGGCAATCTGCATAGGACATGCTGTTTACACTCTCTATTCTTTTGGTGAGAAAACCTCTGTGGATATTCCAGTTGTTGCATGTGCCTAGTTGGGTACATATTAAAGGGGGCACTGTGCTCAATAACTGGCCTGAGGGCCAAACACAGTGGAAGGACTACTTCCTTGGACCTAGATGCCATGCCCTTGCTTATAAGATGAGTAGCATAGAAGGATTTGAAATTGCCTATGAATATGCTATTGGGTTGAATGGTGGACAGCCATCAGTCAGAGTTGTTTCTTGGGTCATAGGGTGACCTACAGCTTGCAAGGATATGATATGGGACTTCGCCTGTGGAAATCTGGACATGGAAAAGTTCAAGCATGTCATCTGTCTGATTAAAGATGTGCTCGTTGTTGATACAGATCAAGACACTTCCATCTTTGCAGTAACTGGCCTAAATGTGTGGAAGGTACTGCAGCCCTGCACTGCCAGGGTGCTCTTCTTGGCCTTAAACCATGTCCCAGTAATAGGCAGATTTCCACATTCAGCAGAGTGAGGGAGCCTAGAGGGAGCGTATTTTATTTTTTGTTTAAGCTCCTGGCATCGAGCAGTAACACCATCTTCCCTTTGGTTGGTTTTGCTATGCTGGAAGATTTTCCAGTTTGGCATTGCATAAAACAACACTATGGGGAGGACAGTGTTTTAACCAACATTAGAAAAAAAAAAAAGTGTACGGGGAGAGTTGCAGAGCATCTTTGCCAAGCAACATGGTCCGTTGACCATATGCTCCCATGCAAGTGACTTACTTCACTGTAGGCCTGCCAAGATTCCAAAACACGTGCACTTGCTATTACGGACTTAGAAAGGTAGAAAAGCTGACCTATTCATCTGTGTGCACTTACACTGGAGTTAGACACCTGCACAGAGAGCAAATCTTTTGTAATCGGGCCCACAAGATTTTTATTTGGATGCCAGCAGGAATTACAAATCCTTCAGGAAAGCAGACAGGGAAAAGTGAGGACATCTGCCACTATTGAAAAATATAATTTGGTCATAACCAATTTTAAAGTTTTACATCAATTCTTAATGAAAAATGTTAGTGAATTTCTGTGTAATGTGAAGCTAAGGCATGTGTGATGCCCATGCCTGGCCCAGCAATCAAGGAGCCTCAATCTTCACCACCAACACCAGTGAGGGGCATCTCATACAGGAGGAAAGAATAACAAATACACACAGTAAAGTGCAATTTCCCTTAAGAGCACACAGATCACAGTCAGTCCAGGGCTAGTCGTTCCCTTTGCTCTCCAGGTCCCCAATAAGACTTCCCACTGGCACAGCTATAGGGTCCCAATCTCAGCCTAGTGAGTAAGCTAAAAACCTTCAGCACCCAGTCTGTCCAACCAGTGCTTTGTGTCCCTGCCCAAGTAGCTGATCCACACACACAGATGAGTTTATACAACCAGACAGACACTCCTGGGGAAGGCTGGCACAGGTTCTCCAGCTTTGCCCCTTTTACCCAGACTATACGGTAGCACCACTTGCCACCACCCACTAATATTTATCAGCTACTAAAAGGCCCTTATGAAAGGGTGTCCAATTACACTGTGTATTATTATCCAAATGGTAAGTGTGACTGAACAGCAAGGCTTATTTGGAGTGACTTGGACAGCAATCACTATAAATATGCAATGTATTTTAGATCTTAAATTATCTCTACACAAAACAGCCACAGTTAAAAGGGTTTAAAATATTTAATAATAAATAAAAACACAAGGCAATATTTTTTACTACACAGTGCTAGTCAAGAGATCAGAGATCACAAAGAAATACTTAAATTCAGTAGTATAGTTCTGACATCACAGAAAAAAACAGTCTAATCTTTCTAGTTTCTAGCTATTTCAAAGAGAAAACACAATTAAGACAAACTTGCATATAGAGCAAGGCAGTGTTGAGTTGGATGGTCAAGACAAAAATGCTTAATGCTCTCAGATTCTCTGTTTTTAAAATCACATTCCTGGTTCACATTACATCATTCTTCTCACTTCCCTGGGTTCTCAGGCTAACAGAAACTACATTTATATTCTTAACATCTCCTTTTGTTATCTTGCAGCTGGTCAGGAAGCAGAGCAATAAAAATACATTTGCATGTTTAAATCTAGCAATTTAACTCTTGGTTAAAAGAATAGAAAGGTAGTCTTCATTTAGACATTTCAGCACCATGTTTAGATCAAAGGGTCACAATATGCTTTACTTGGTCAGCTTTCTGCCAGGCGAGTGCACTGTTTTTCATTTAAGACAAGCCTGTGGCTTACATTAATATTTACAAATGACAGCATTATCTAGAAAATTATATCTGGCTAGGCTGGCAGCCTTCACATTTCTCCCCCACCCCTCCCGGAGAACTCAAGCTAGTTTTTCAAGTGACCCTTGAGAAATGCTGCTTGAGAGGGTTAGGTCCATCAGGAGTATACCTTACCCCATTCTTTGTCTTGAGAACCCATCTGCATTGTCATTGCTAATCCCACTGCGGTGCTGCACCGACATATCATATGCTTGCAACCCTAGGCTCTATCTTAGCAACCTGGCCTTTTGCTGGCTGGCTCTTTTCTTTGTCAGGTCTGTGAGGGGAGCAGCTATGGTACTATAACTGGGGACGAACTTTCTGTAGTACCCTGCTGTCCCTAAAAATGCCCTCACCTGCTTTTTAGAAACAGGTGCAGGGCATGCCTGAATGGCTTCCACTTTGGCAGGTTCTGGCCTTATCCTACCACTCCTCACTATGTCCTAGGTAGGAGACCTCTGCCATACCGACCTGGCATTTGGCTTAATGGGCAACCCTGCCCTCTGTAGTCTGCCCAGCACCTCCCTGACATGCTGAAAGTGCTCTGGCCAGGAATGGCTGTAGATGGCAATATCTACATAAGCAAGGGCAAACCCTCCTGCCAGGATATGATCTACCAGCCTCTGGAAAGCTGCTGGGGCATTCTTCATCCCAAAGGGCATCTTTGTAAACTCATACAAGCCAAAAGGAGTCAACAACTGACTTCTCTCTAGCACTGGGAGCACCTGCCAGTAATCCTTGGTAAGATCAATGGTTGTAAGATACCTAGCCCCACCCATCTGCTCTAGGGTCTTACCTGTCCTAGGCATGAAGCAAGCATCTGACTCTGTGACTAAATTTCCTGTAGTCCACACAACCTGGTGCTGCCATCCTTTGGCACCAGCACCACTGGGGAGGCCAAGGGACTGTTAGAGTCTTGAATCACTCCTAGTTCCAACATCACCTGTACCTCCTCCCTCAGAGTTTGTTCGACTCTCTCATGCACTCTATAAGGGGCCTGCCTAATAGGCCTTTGGGGTCCTGTATCCACCTGGTGCTGCCCCAGGTGGGTGCACCCTGGTTTCCCAGTGAACATGTCCCCAAATTCCTGCAACACTGCTCGGATTTCTCGAACCTGGGTAGGAAACCGCTGCTGGGACATTGCTAACCCTTCCAAGGAGGCGTTAGCCCGAGCCTCACTGAGGACAGTCCCCAAATCTCCCTCAGACTCCTCCATCTACTGCAAATGCTCAGCACAAGGGCCTCCCTATCATGGTAAGGTTTCATCATGTTGGCAGGGGTACAAATTGTACCATGTTTTCTGCATCTGGAAATAATGTTTTCTGCCTAGTAGTTCCACCATGTAATTAACATCACTTACCACCTTGTAAGGTCCCTCCAAAGCTGCTTGCAGCTTGTTGTGTCCGATAGGAATGAGAACCATTACCTGATGCCCCACAGCATACTCTATAGCTCTAGCATTCCTGTTATACCACACCCTTTTCTGTTGTTGGGCTGCTGCCAGGTTCTCCTGGGCCAAGCCCATGAGTTCCCTCAGCCTTGTCCTGAGGTTTAGGACATATGCCACAACAGACTCCTTGTGAAACTCGCACTCACCTTCCCACTCATCTCAAATTAAATCTAGAGGTCCCTTCACCCTATGCCCATACAGCAACTCAAAGGGTGAAAAACCTGTGGATTCCTGGGGAACCTCTCTAAGCAAACAGATGGAGCAAATATTTGTCCCACTCCCTCTTAAACTGATCTACAAATGCCTGTAGCATGGACTCGATTGTAGAGTTTAACCTCTCAACAAGACCATTAGTCTGGGGATGGTAGGGGGTGGTCTTCATGTGCTTCACCCCACAGGACTTACACAGACAAGCCAGCAGGTCTGACATGAAATTGGCACCCATGTCAGTCAGTATTTCTTTTGGGAAACCTACCCTGCTGAAAATCTCTAACAGAGCGTTTGCCACCTTCTCTGCCTCAATGGAGGACAAAGCCACTGCCTCAGGGCATCATGTAGCATAATCCACTACCACTAGGATATACTTTTTCCCTGTGGAACTTGGGGTACTCAGAGGACCCACAATATTCATAGCTGCCCTCCGAAATGGCTCCTCAGTCACAGGCAAAGGCATCAAAAGAGCTCTCACCTTGTCTCCTGCCTTACCTACCTTTTGGCACTGCTAACAGGTCCTCCAGTACCCCATTACATCTCTGGAAATTCTAGGCCAATAGAAGTTCTGTATAATATGCCTCTTTGTACGTACCTGCAGAGGGAATATCATGGGCTATGGCTTGAAGTGCCAAATGGTAGGCTCTAGGCACTACAAACTGCTGTACTCTCTCACCTTCTAGGCCTCCATCAGGAGTCCACTCTCTGTATAGTAACCCTTTGTCCCAGTATACAGATTCCCCCTTTCCTTGAGAATCATGTGCCTCCCTAGCTAACTGCCTCAGGTCTTGCAATGCAGGGTCTGACAGCTGAGGCAGTCTCAACTCTCTCCTTGTAACCCTTCCCAGCTCCCCTTCCACAGGAAGTCTGGCATCCTCTGACAGTGGTGCCTCACTGTCAGCCTGGGTACTGCTACTCACCTGGACCTTTGCAGTCACTGTCCAAGAGATCATCAGTACCCCCAAAGCAGCTTATGTCTCACCTTTAGTCTCACTGCTACAGGGTAGCTCCCTTCCTGAAGTAACCACCTCACTAGTTCTGGCTGCAAGTATGCAGTCTGTCTGGGCCTCCCCCAGGCTACTAGACCCACATGCTCATCTCCTAGACTGACTGTGCAACTGCCATATCCAAATCCTTCCCTATCAGGACATCTGCAGGATGGTAGTTCGGTACCCCTGTTTTCTCAAGACAACCTACTACTGGCATTGTCTTTCCCCACTTACTGGCTCCCTCATCTTTTGTTCCCCACCTTACCTCTGTGGACACCTGTATGCCACATGGCCCCACTGGTTGCATTCAAAACATTTAACCAGAGCTCCTGGGCATGTACCTGGACTAGTGGCTTCCCCTGCTACTGGCAGATTCTATTGGGGAAGTCTGTGCTGCCCACCACAGATACCTTTAAACCAATGAGCAGTACTGGGGGCCCCCTTCCTGTGCAGAGATGCCCTGCTTGCCAGGTATAGGTCTCCCTTCTCCAATTCATCTGAAGTAGCACATTGTCTATCAGCTAACCAGATCCTCATGTCCTCAGGCAAAGTGCTAAGGGCTTGTTCCCTCACCAAAAGGTCTGCCAGCCCTTCAGAAGTGGTGACCTGACATCCACTCTCCCACCTATGGGAATAAGTGCTCAGTTCAGCAACATATTCACAAACACCATCATCTGCCTTGCGTCTGTGCTCACAAAACTTTTTCCTATACATGTCAGGTGCTAGCTTAAACAATTTTAACAACTGATTTTTAACAGCAGTATAATCAACATGCAGACATTTTTGACAAAACAGTTACAGCTTTTCCATGGAGTAAGGTAGGCAGGAACTGTACCCAGAGCCTTTAGACAACACTATACTGTTTGCATACCCTCTCAAACATAAAAATTATCCCCCTCTTTAAACTACAGAAAAAATTTAAGGACCTTTTGTGCTTCTGGGGTCCAGTTACTCCCTTGTCCATTACCTCCACGACTCTGGCAAAGAGTCCGCATTTTCCTCTCATGCATCCTCTGCCACTCCTTTTCCATGGCTTCTATCTCCAAATGCCTAGCCTCCAATTCAAGTTTCTTCAGCTCCAGATGGAGTTTTAAGGCCTCTGCAAAAAGGTTGAGCTGTCCATTCTCCGAGGGTATTACATCTCCACTGACAGTCTGATTGTCCTCCTGGTTGCCGTTTTCTGATGCAGGCGTAACCAAGGCTACAATTAGGTCTGCCCTAGTCAGGTTTCCATGCACCAGTTCCCTAGCCTGGCACATCTCTGCCAGCTGGCTCCTTGTCAGCTTTCCATACTCCTCTGCTGACATACTGCCTGCTCACCCGGACTAACTAAATTAACAAAAGAAATACAATAATTGTGATCTGAACTCTGAGTATTCACTGCATGGTTTATTTAAAGTACAAAACATCTTCAAATCTCACTGTACACAAGCTACAGGAATTCACTCTACCCACACCACTTCAAGCCAATTACTATTTGCCAATCAATAAATATGTGGTGTGGATATCCCACCACTGCCAAACAATTAATATGAGACACCCGTGCCCTGGCCCAGCAATCAAGGAGCCTCAATCCTCACCACTAACACCAGTGAGGGGTGTCTCATAGGAGGAAAGGATAACAAATACACACAGTAAAGTGCAATTTCTCTTAAGAGCACACAGAGATCAGTCAGTCCAGGGCTGGTCGCTCACTTGCTCTCCAGGTCCCCAATAAGACTCCCCACAGTTATAAGGTCCAGATCTCAGCCTAGTGGGCAAGCTAAAACCTCCAGCATCCTCTGTCCAACCAGTGCTTCGTGTCCCTGCCCAACAGCCGATACATACACACCGAGTTTATACAACAACACAGACACTCCTGGGAAGACTGGCACAGGTTCTCCAGCTGTGTCCCTTTTACCCAGACTATATGGTAGTACCACTTAACTATTAGTGGGTGGTGGCATCAGCTACTAAAAGGCCATTATGAAAGGGTGTCCAATTATACTGTGCAATATTATTATCCAAATGGTAAGTGTGACTGAACAGCAAGGCTTATTTGTAGTGACTTGGACAGCAATCACTATAAATATGCAGCTTACTCTACAGCTTAAATTATCTCTACTCAAAACTGCCACAGTTAAAAGGGTTTAAAAATATTTAATAAATTAAAACACAAGACAATACTTTTTACTACACAGTGCTAGTCAAGAGTTTAGAGGTCAGAGAAATACTTAAAATTCATTTACAGTTCTGACATCACAGAAAAACAGTCTAATCTTTCTAGTTTCTAGCTATTTCTAAGAGAAAACACAAGTCTAAGATAAACTTACATATAGAGCAAGGAAGTGCTGAGTTAGATGGTAAAGACAAAAAATGCTTAATGCTCTCAGATTCTGTTTTTAAAATCACATTCCTGGTTCACATTACATCATTATTCACAATTTCCTGGATTCACAGACAAACAGAAACTACATTTAAATTCTTAACATCTCCTTTTGTTATCTTGCAGCTGGTCAGGAAGCAAAGCAATAAAAATACGTTTGCATGTTTAAATCTAGCAATTTAACATTCTGTCTGGCTAGGCTGGCAGCCTTCACAGCAGGTCTGAGCTGGTTTTCCAGTTTCACTTAATACTGGATCCTACTGTCATATCTGAAGTTACTCTATGCCTTTTCCTTCCCATTTTCCCGTCTTCATTACAATGTTGCATATATGAATAACTATAGCGTTTTTCATTAGGCTAGGCCACTGATGTCTAGCTATACAAGAAATACTCCAATATTAAATTTGAGTAAATCTTTGATGAAAATGTTGTCAGCAACGCTATATACCATTTCAGACAGATACCAACATTTTTGATTGGCTAGTATTTGGTTATATTTCTTGAACAGGTTTTAAAATACACTATCTTTAAGAAAAGAGGGAACCGATACAAGCATTTTATTGGTCAGGGGTGATCATGTGATATATTTAATACTTCATTTAATACTTCTTTTAAACTTGGATTGTGTACTTTGTTTAAACTATGATGAAGTTCTAATGAAATTAAAAAGAATGAAAGCACTTAGTATTTATAACCTGTGTTGGGACTCCTTCCACGCTTGCCTTTGTAGGTATGCTAGCACATTAATTTTATTAGGTAAATACCTATTACCCCAAAGCTTCCAATTAAAATAAATGGTAACTTGAACCCAAAATTAGATGTCATGCTGTTACAAGAGATTGCTACCGAAATCAGTGTCCTGTCACTATAAAAGCCAATCACTTAAGGATTGGTTGCACTAAGCAATACTCATCTCGAGGGACAACTATTCTCTTGTAAGCATCTTTGCTTTTCTAATTACAGGAAACCAAATACAGTAGTAACAGTACACTAGCCAGAGTAGAGATCCTCTTGTTTTTTTTAATTTTACTGCCATGATTGTGTTGGGGTGGCCATAATTAATGTATTTTCAGTTTGCTGTAACTGCTTACATTTCTTTCACATTTTTCAGTCATACATTAGAGCTGATCACCAAAAGCAGCTATCTTTTGGATTAGGGCAGTGGGTGTCCAACCCAAAAATGCAGCTACATGATAACAGTGAATCAAACATTGGTAAAGTTTGCTGAGATGCAAATAGAGCACATGCATCTGTTAACAAGATAAAACTGTAGCCACTTTCATCACAATCTAACATTAGAAAGGCATACAGAAGGTGGCATATTCTGGAGGGTAGGGAGACAGGTGTACGAAAGCAAGAGGATGTATGACCACTGTTGAATGATGGACATGAATTATCAGGCAGGTAGAGTGCATGTTTGTAAGACAGTGTTCAGTGTATTTTAATTTCTTCACAATCACACCAAGAACACACAAAGTAGAATTTTTTTTCTTTTTTTAGGGGAAAAAGCCAGTTATATAGCCCTCTCATGGAACTCTATCCCCTTATTCCTTAAGCATACTAGCAAGCTAATTTCAATACCAATCTAAAAATAAAAAATGTCTGACCTGGAAATGTACATGCACTAGCCCCAAACCAGATGTATGACAACCTACTTGTTATAACTATACCTTTCTCACACTAAATTCACAAACACATCTATATCTTAGCAGCTAACGATGGCCTAACACTAAAAGAAGCTCACTTCACTGATACCACACTGCTAATGTATGCTCTACCTATTCAGTCAACACTTACTACCATTGGATTTTCCTCTCATGTCCTTGTACAACATTCTCATCTTTCTAATAATCAACTTTCTCCAGGTCCTTAAATTTTCTTTACCGCTCAATACTTTTCATTTCATTCTTTTCCTCCATCTCTTTTGGCAGCAGGATACTCATTTTTTACATCCAAACATTATTCAAATTGACCGCTTATAAAGTACAGTTGTGCAAGTTGAACTTGCCATAACAGCAGATGTTAAAATTATCACTGCTGCAGTAGCCTTAGCTATATGGGTTATATCCTGCCTTCCAAAGCTTCAGGGTACCTTCCATACAAACTGTCAAGCAGCTCGAGCTGAGCTGACTAAAAGGACAAGTTCCAACACAAAGCCCTTCAGAGCTTTCCTGTCAGGAGTCTGAGCCCTGAAAGGGCAAGACTAGGAATAACAAAATGAAATGCCCATAACTTGGCATAAAAAAAAAAAGTCAGTGGGAGGGAGTTGCAACTGCAGCAGTGATCATTCGAACATCTGTTATGGTAAGTTCAACTTACACAACTGTACTATGTTCTTCATATTAATCAATGCTGCAACAGTACTAGCTAAATGGGTAGATTGCCAATGCCAACTGTATTTGGGAGATGGAAGGAGAAGGGTCAAGGAGCCCCTAGAGAATGATCCTACCAAAGCATGATCTAGAGAAGGACTCAAGACTAATGTTTTGTATAAGTATGTACAGAGGACCAAGTAACAGCTTCTACAATACTTCTAGAAACAAAACCTTTCCAAAAAGCCATAGAAGCCAAGGTCCTTGTACAGCTGGCCTTAACCCTGCCTGTAACATTTGCCATGGAGAGTATAACAAAGAAATAGCCCATTTGGAAATGGTCTGTTTTGACACTGTCCATTTCTACCTTCACATGAAACGAACAATTGATCCAAAGGTCTGAAAGATTTCCGTCAAGAGTGGTCTGTGGGCATCAAAGGCATGGCATATTCTTCCCCTCATTTCAGGTTCAGGAAAGAAACCAGGGAATTGTATAGTTTGGCTTAAAAGGAAATTTGCATACCACTTTAGTCATAAAAGGAGGTTTAGTCCTTGTGGAAAATGAGGTAGGGTTGACTCACCATAAGAGCTTGCAACGCAGATACTCTCCTTGCAGAGGTCAGAGCAATTAGTAAAGCTTTTTTCCATGTTAAGAACCTCAAATCAGCCAAATTAGCTAGTTAAAATGAAGCAAGTGCTAGTTTTGTACAAAACTAACATCCCAAGGAGGGACCACCAGTTTAGAGGCCTCTGATGCAAAACCCCTTTCAACATTTTAACATGCGACCGCCTTGAAAGAGGAGAATCCATGGGCATACATGTTGAAATGGCGGATAAATGAACTGTGATAATGGAATAAGAAAGGCCATAAGATAGTAACAGATTTTACAATATTTGCGCGAGAGAACTAGCCTTGACTGGGTGTGGAATATGTTGATAGCATCAACCAGAAAATTTTTTCCCCCATTTGCTAAAATAAATATGATTTTCTAGTAGCAAGCTTTCTTTCATCCATTAGTACCTGCTGTATGTCCTCAGAAAACAGGCACCTAAAAGGAATCAAGACCCTATCATCCAGGCAGTCAAATGAAGAGGACTGGTGTGGGGTGTATCAAACGCAGTTTGTGTGAGTAGATCCATTCTGTGAGGAAGCTTGTGGTAATTCCCTCTTGGCCATTTCCAAAAGAAAGGAGAACCATGGCTGCCTGTACCAGAAGGGTGTTATCACAAAGGTCTTAGGGAATTTCTTCTGACTTCAGAAATAGCCTGGATTTTAGTGAAAAGGGTGGAATGGCATACAGGAACATTCCTATCCAAAAAAAAGGCTCCCTTTCTGGGCCTGTGTCTTCTTGCATGGAGTCCTAGAACAGAATTTTGATTGTTTAGAGAGAGGAGGCAAAAAGGGCTACTTGAGGAACTCCCCACAGATGGAGCAAATCTTGGAAGACCCCCGATCCAGTTTTCATTTGAGGGTTTGCCCTGGTCCTGCTCAGCTTGTCTGCCACACAAGTTACCTCTGACAGAATGTAGGATACCTGTAGAGTGTGGCTATATCCCATGCAAACATGGCTAGTCTGCAAACGGGGTATGTTCTAGCTCCCCCTTGGGTACTGATGTTCCACAGGACTCTGATATTGTCTGTAACATGAGGTCCCAGGGACCAAAGATAGTTCAGAGAATAGAGTGCCTTGATCAGGGCAAGTATGTTTGCATATGTCCTTGGTGTCTCACACCCCGTGCATATTCCTCTCCTAAAAATGCTCCAAGCAAAGATAGAGGCATCTGTGGTGGACTGCTTTGGAACAGACAGGGAGAAGATGAGACCTGGATTTAAGGATATTGTTTCCACCAAGTGATTTATCTTCTGATAAGCCCCAGTACTGGGATCTTAAAAGATAAAGGGTGTTTATGCTGGGAAGAGATTTCAGACACTATCTTTCCAGGGGTAGCATGAGAATCAGATGCCATGACACTCAAAATACTGAGGTATTCCCTTGCAGTGACTGAAATCATGCGGACAAGAGATTTTCATTGACATTTCCAAACCCAAGTTAAAAAAACCCTTTTTTAAACTTTCCTTTCTCACCCTAAACAAACAAAAAACAAAAAAAACCCCTAACGGGCCCTAAAAAAAAGTCATTAGGGATTCCAACTGCAAGGATTTCAACCTTTAGGTAAAAACTTACCCCAAGGGATTTTCCCTTCTTTTTCCCTTGTCAACATTCTACTTTTAAATTTAATCCAACTTTTTGGGGGGTTTAAAAAAAAACCCCTAAAATTTTTTTCCTTTTTTCCCATTTTTTGGAAAAGGAAAAACTAATTTTTTAATAAAATTACAAGGACCGCCTTTAAATACTTTGAAAAAAACCCTTTGCCATAAACCCAAGGCCCTTTGGGGTAAAGGGGGTTTAACCCTGCCTTAAATTTCCAGGGTATTAATAAAAAATCCCCCAAAAAGGTCTTTTTTAAACCTGACTAAAAGGGAACTTTTTCCCAAACAAAAGTTTCCCCAAGATTTTCCCGGGGGTAAAAGGCGGGAACCCCAAAAGGGGCAAAAAAAACCGGGGAATTTTAATAAAAAAAAATTTTCCCCATAATTTTGGCATAAAAAAAAGCCCGGTGGGGGGGGTTTCACCATGACTTCCCCCCAATCTTTTTGGGAAGGGGTTCAAAACCAATTATAGTTTTCCCATTTAAAAATAAAATCCCAAATTACTAGTTAAATGGGTGTTTTTTGCCAAAATTTAAATTTAAGGAAAGGGAAAGGGGAAAAGGGGCCCCTGAAAAAACCCCCTTTTCCAAACAGGATTTTTAAAAAGGGAAAAACCCCGGGGCTAATTTTTTGGGGGATAAAGAATGTAAAGGAAAAGAAAGGGCCTAAATATTAAAAAAAAATTTTAAAAATTTAGAAGCCGGGCCTTGAGGGGTTTTTTAACCCCCTCCCAAAAAAATTTTTCCCCATTTCAAAAAAATAGTTTTTTGGAAAGCTTTTTTACCATTGTCCCTTTTTCCTTTCCACATAAAAAAAAAATTACCCAAAGGGTCTAAAAGGGGATTTTTAAAAGTTTTGTGGGCCTTTCAAAGGGCAAAATTTCCCCTTTCCATTTAAAAGGAAAGGAAAAAACCAAATTTGAAAGGGGTTTTGGTTTTAAAAGGGAAAATTTCTTCCATTTTAGAAAAGGGTTTTTTGGGGAAAAGGGGGAAGGTTTTAAACTTCCACCAAAAGGTTTTTCCCGTTTTTCCTTGCAGGGCCCAAAACAAATTTTTATTTTTTAGAAAAAAAAAAGGGGCCAAAATTGGGCTAGTTAAAATTTTGGAAAATCCATTTTTTAAAAATTTGGGGGCCCCGGTTGGGGTTTTTCTGTGAAAAATTTTTTCAAATTTTTAACCCTTAAAGGGGGGTTTTTTGAAAGGAGCCCCCCCAAAAGGGGGGCTAATTTGAAAAGGGGAAAAAAAAAAGATAAGGAAAAAAAAAACCAAAGAAGAAACAAAAAAAAAGGGGCACAAAAAACCAACGGGGTGGAAAAAAGGAAGAAACCAAAACCAGAAAAAACCACAAAAAAAAAAACCCAGGGGGCCCCCCAAAACCCCCGGGAGGCCCAAAAAAAACACCAAAAGGAAACCAAACCCCAAACCAGGAAACCAAAAAAAGGGGGGGAAAAAAAACCGGGGGAACCAAAACCCAAAAACAGGAAACCCCTTTTAAAAAAAGGAGAAACCAAAAAGGGCCACCAAAACAAAAACCAGGGAAAAAAACCGAAAGAAAAACCAAAAAAAAAAAAAACAAAAAAGGAACACCACAAAAAAACGGGGGCCGAAGAGAACAAAAAAAAAGGGGCAAAAGGGAGGAGGAACCCAACAGAGGACAAACAAAAACCACCAGGGGTTTGTTCCCAAGAAAAACCTAAAATTTATACCGAAAGGGGCAACCCCCAAAAAAAGGACACAAAAACACAAAAAAAACAGGGGGGCAAA
>NC_056727.1:443897864-443902864 GCF_019279795.1 Protopterus annectens
TTCCCTGTGACTGGTTTGAGGCACAGAATCTTTGATTTATCATAAGATTTTCTAGTACTAGTCTCCAAAATGACATCCATCACAGGTTTGCCAAGGGTGAAATCAGTTTATTAGCCACGCAGAGTGTGCAGAATTTGGTAGTTCTGCTGAGACAGTAAGTACGGTATCTGAGGCAGGTGCCACGGAGGAAGGTATGACACATTGTGAAGGAGTGGGTACCAGTGTTGGCGAGGCCAGTCTGGAGCAATCAGAATCATTTTTGGTTTGTCCTGACTTAGTAGAACTTTGGAGAGCAGAGGCAGAGGGGGAAAAGCATAGACAGAGCATCCACTTTCCATGCTTCTTTGTGATGAATTCTTGTGCAGAATTTGTCCAACTGACAGATTTTGCCTCACCCCAGAACTATGTCTGGACTCCCCTATTTGCATGTCAACATGTTGAAAATCTGTGGTTCCTGTTTCCATTTGTGTGGGTCCCAGCTAGATTTCTGCTTAGTTCATCTGCCAGAGTATTTAGCTTTCCTGGCAGGAATTGAGCTTGTAGTTGTATTTGGTAGGTCAAGGCTGTGTTCCACAATGTCATGGCTAGTCCGCAAAGGGGTAGGAATGTGTACCCCCTGCTTGTTTATGTACCACATGACTGTGGTGTTCTGTCTATCATTAGTTGTCCTGGATGAAGGTAGTCCTTGAAGGCTGTTAGAGCATTCTGTACAGCTAGCATCTCTTTCTGATTGATATGTAGGTGCATTTGATTTGGGCTTCATTTGCCCTGAACATTCCTGCTTTCAGATGAGCTCCCCAAGCATAGTCTGGAGTGAGTCTGTAGTTAGGCTTGGGTGCGCAGTGGTGGAGTGAATAACCTTGTTTTGGTGGCAGACCTCTGCCCACCATAGGAACTCTAGTTGCAGGCAAGGTATAATAGGAATCAGTATCCAGGCTGTGACAATGTTGACTCCATAAACTTTTTAAGTACCACTGAAGTTTCCTCATATGCAGTCTTGCATATGGAATTAGAAGAATGCAGGAGGCCATGAAACCCAAGGCTTGGTAGAATTTTTCTTTGTAGAGTTTCTTTGTAATAAATTCGTTTGTGCTAAGTCACCACCGAATTTGCTTTTCTTCAAGCATGTGCTATGTCATCTGGGTAGTTGTAGGGCCCAAGCTTGCACCCAGGAATGTAATTTTTTGAGAGGGTACCAGTTGTGATTTATTTTTGTTAATGGTGTAATTGTACGCGAAACCCCTTTACGAACGCCAGATGCTTTAGAGGAATGTCAGTGTTTTCTGCCCAAATAAGACAATTCTCCAGGTGGCGTGGATATATTTGAATATTTCTTGCCTGCAAAATGCACTTACTGGAGCTAGGCACTTTGTGAAGACCCCATGACATTAGATAAGCCAAAGGGCAGTGCAGAGAACTGGTAATGCAAGTAGCCTGCTTTAAAGCGGAGGTATCTTCTGCAAGATTCCCTGATTTGGATATGCAGGTAAGCCTCAGAGTTACCAACAAGGCATCGTTGCCTAGCATAGGTAGTAACTGTTGAAGAGTCAGCATCTTGAATTTTGGAATGTTCAGAAATGTGTTTAGAGTGGATAAGTCCAGAATTGGACGCCATGATTTGTCTTTTCTGGGTACCAGGAAAGGTCTTTATTAGAAACCTTGTCTCTTTTCCTCTTCTGGTACTGGTTGAATAGCCCCCATATTCATGAGAGACAGAATTTGTTTCTGGACCTCTGTCCACTGACTTGGGGGCAGATCTGGCCATCCATTTGGGACTGGCAACATGTGGAAAAGAAATCTGTATCCCTGGGATACTACATTGAAAACCCATTTATCCTGGGTAATAAGTTGCCATTTCGTGCATGAAGTGCCAGTTTTCCCCCCAAAGGGGTGGCTAAAATGTAAGTGCTTGGTGATTGTACAGGGAAGTCATTGAGACTGTTTACCATTGGGAGGTGCCTTGTAGTTCCCAGATTTGGAGGTGGAGCCACCCCATTACTTTGCTCTTCCTTGTGACTGAAACCTGGAGCATTTGGAATGTCTGGATTTGACTTAAGCGGCTCTCGAAGTGACTGGAAAGGACCAGTTCTTAGTAGGCCAGTGCCTACTAAATCTTGGAGAAATGCACTTGTAAGAAATCTTCATGACAGCCCTGTATAGCTCTAGCTTTATCTTTCATCGTTAACACTTCCTCAGCCTTATTACCAAACAGACGGTCCTGTTGTAAAGGAGTATCCAACAATTTTGCTTTAACATGGTCAGGCAGAGTTTTGCTCTGGAGCTACAATGCCTTCTCTCAGCACCGAACATCCAAGAAGTTACAGCAGCCCTGCAAGAGGCCTCCAAGGAATCAAAACCACAAGTATGTTTTCCAACTTGTTCAGCTGAATGCAATAAATTCGGCAAATCTTTATTTTCCACACAATCAGAGATTAACATCGTTTTGTGTTTTAGTCCCATGATATGCTGTTGATATTTAAGAATATGAAATTGACAGTTTAAAGCCCTGATTGCCAAAGTTGTAGATGTGCACCTTTCTCTTACCCCATCTAATCCAGGCCATGGAATTCCCATTGTGAAGTTGGGTAGGATGTTTAGCAGTAGAGGCCTTAATGCCCTTGAGACCCTGAGAAATGGTTTCAGGATCAGCTGTAGGATTTTTGAAAAGGAATTTATGGGAGTCAGGAACCATGTAGTATCTGTAGCTTACTAGGAGCCGGAGGCAGAGAATCAGGAGTCATGCGAGATTCTGAAAAATCATCAACAATGTCTAGAAAAGTAGGTATAGCCAAAGGCCTATGCTGAGGAACAAAATCCCCAAGTCTCTTTTTAAATTCAGAGAAATCCTGACTTTTCCAGTGGAAATGTTCCCTTAAGGTATGTAATGTTTCACCAAAGAGAAATCCTCAGGGGGAGAAGCAGAAGGAATGCAATCTTCTGCTTTAGAGTCCTCATAAGTAGGTATAGATAAACCCTGTTCAGAAGAATCAAAAGAAATAGAATCCTGATAAGAAGATTCAGGATCAATGTCTTGCCTAGCCTCCACAGCAGGAGGCTGAAGCTAATACCCCCTGATCAAGGTAATAAAATCTTCAGCCATTTTGATAATTTGCTTTTTAGGCATAGGGGCCTGCATACGGGGACCAAGCATCCATTTTTTGACAAAGTAGATTTTGGCTTTAGTTTTGAAGATGGCATTGGTTTAATATACAAATAGTCAGCCTGAATCACCTGTAAACGCTACAGTGCCTGCACAGCGGCTCCAGACCCATCTAAGGTAGAGACATCAGAGGGTTCAATACAAAGCATCTTGTGGTATATCAGACTCTGAATGGGTCTCCATAGAGGCCTGCGAATCAAAAGTAGTGGGCATCAGGGGCTGCAAAACACCAGAGTACCAGCAAACTAGTGACTGGCTTAGGAGAAGTGTCGTAGTCAGTTTTGGACCTCAACTGCCTGTCTCTTTCTATGGTTTTTTCCATTTTTATAAAAATTTAAATTTTTTTTAAACAATATTAAATTCTAAGTAAAAATATTTGAAATACAAAATATCAGAACAAAATTTAAAAACCTTAAAAAGGGTAACTAAAACTTAGTTTTATAAAAACAGACATAAATTATTTTGAAGGGTAGCTAAATACCAAAAAAGTTATTAAAAAAGGGGGTAACTGGAAAATCCAGAAATAAAATTTACGGGGAAGTTTGCGGGTTTCTTTTTTAAAAATATCAAGAAAAAGGATTTGAAATGGCCGGTATACCGAAGGTTTTTTGGGGAAATATCCCCAGGAAACAAAATAGCAAAGAAAATTATAACTTTTGGGAAAAAGATTATCAGGGTAAAGAAACCCCTAATGCTGTTGGGAAGGGGGTAGTTTCCCCCAAAAAAAAAATAACCTTCCCCCAAGGAACTGATTTCCGGAAAAATTTTCAACTGGGATTTTTGGGAACATTTTGAAGGAGAAGCTAATCCCCCTTTTGGAAGCTTTTGTTTTTCCAATAGGGTTTTAATTTTAAAGGGGTTTGGGGAGGGGTCATCTGAGAAAAGGCCCCAGATTACATTCTTTAGGAAAAATAATACCTTAAAAAATTTTGAACAAACTTTGGGGGGGATTGAAACATCCCGAATGTAAACCCCCAGAGTTTAAAAATTTCCATTTTTTGAGATTAGTAAAAAAAAAAAGCCCCCTTTCCCCCCCAAAATCAGATTAATCCCAGAAAAGCCAATTTTATGAGTTTAAATTTTTTCTTTGATAAAATTAAAAAATCTAAGGGGTTAGAAAAATTTTTCCTAGAAAAACTGGGGTAGTTTAAGGATTGGGGATTCATCCAGGGTTTAATTAATCCCCAGGGTTAATTTTTTCCTGGGTTCAATTCCCAAAACTTATCCCTTGGCCTTTTGATTGGGGTCCCCTTTTTAAAAACATATTTATTTGATAATTTTCACTTAAATAAATTTGAAATTAAATATGAATAAAAATTATATATAATTATCCCAATATATATGGCATATTTAAACCCAAAATTTTTCTACGATTTTATATTTAATATTAAATTTTTTATACACCACAAACCCAACCCTTTTTAAAGTAAAATTTTTATGGGAATGGTAATGAATTTAAGGAATTTTTAAGTATAAATACATCTAAATAATTATATTATAAATACATTTTTACAAATTTAATTAATAATTATTTAATTAAAAATACATAATCTAAATCCCACCAATTTAACATTATATTTTATTAAAAATAAATTACCAAACACACACACTATCCCTTTCCATTGGGTATATTTTAAAAAAACCCCCATCCTTTATAATGATATAAAAATTCATATACATTATATTAATTCCCCATCATTTTTAATACCCCAAATCCACAAAAAATAAACCTAAAATATTTATAACACCATTATTCTTAAAAACTTCATTTTTAATATTTTTTCAAAATCCTATCTAAATAATTTATTTACCCCTATATCTCATCAAATATCCTTTTCCT
>NC_056727.1:443907864-443917864 GCF_019279795.1 Protopterus annectens
CGGTAAGCAACTGACTAGAGCTGCATAGGGCATCTGTTGGAGACCCATTATCCTCTTGGTGAGGCATTTTTGAGGTCTTTCCAGCTGTTGCAGATAAGGTACATCCCAAATGGGGCATTGTACTCTATTATGGGCCTGATGAGCAATAAGTAGAGGGGCACAATGACCTCTCAATCTAGATGTGAACCCTTTTGTGATTAGGTGAGCTATATAGAAGGTTTTTCTAACCACTTTGGCAATGCGATTGTCAAAGGAGAGGTTAATATCTACTTGGGTCCCCAGATCCCCAATTACTTCTTCCATACTTAGTGGATTACCTCCTATGTGGTATTTTGTGGGGACTTTGTTTTTCCCAAAGGGGATGACTATGCACTTGGCATTTAGCTTGAGGCCATGAATCTGACACCAGGCAGTCTCCCGCAAGGCCCTTCTGGAGGATGCTTGTCTCAGCTGGTGAGTCGATTATGGCTCCTAGTTTGCAATCTGTGAACTTGGTAATCCATAGTCCTCCTGTGTTTGCCTGTGCCTCAAAGTATATACCGAACAAGAGGGTTCCCAGGACTGAGCCCTGTGGGACGCCACTTGTAACCGGTTTAGAGTCAGACATGGCACCCACAACTGACCATGTGAGTTCTATCCCGGAGCCAGTTTGCAACCCATCTTGTGACAGATGGTTTAATATTTAAGCTGGTAAGCTTATTTATGATGCCAGAGTGGGGTAGTGTGGCAAAGGCCTTTGCAAGGTCAAGGTAGGCTGTGTGGACTACCTTTCTCTCATCTATGGCTTTGGTTACTATTTCGAAGAAGTCAACTAGGTTTTAAGAGGCAAGATCTGCCTTTAACAAAGCCGAATTGGGTAGGGTCCAGTGTTTGGAGATTCCCAAGGTCTTCATTTAGGAGATCCATGATTATGCGCTCCATAGCCTTACAGACCAGGCTAGTCAGGCTTATAGGGTGATAGTTCCCAGGATCCATTGTGGCGCCACCTTTGTGGAGCGGGATCACTGTTGCTGTTCGCCATTCTTTGGGTACATAGACTGCGGTAAGGCTGAGTTGGAACATTTAATGCGAGGGTTTAGTTCATTTTGGAGTTCGTATAAGACGCAACCCGGGATACCATCCGGTCCCATTGATGCTGTGTTTTTTTTTTTTTACCTTTGAGGGCTGCTTTCACCCATGTGTGTCTGATGTCTGGGGCCTGCATTCTTCTGGGATAGACACTGGCTCTTTTGGGGGAGAAGGGGATAAAGTTTGTACTGAACCTGTCCACCAGGATGTTGGCAATGTCAGTGGGTTCAGTGTATTTTGTGCCATTTTGCACCAGCTCAGAGCAGATCTGAGAGTTGCCACCCAGATTCCTGATGTAGCTAAAGAACGCCTTGTGATAGAGTCTTTGGAGATTTTTCTTTCAAAGCTAGCCTTTGATTTTATGAGGGATCGAAGTTTCTTGCTAGTACTGATCAGGGATGCCTTCCTTTTTGGGATTTTGCATTATGTAATAGTTTCCTCCTTCTGTTGTATTTATTTATGGCCGGGGTCCACCAGACTGGTCTCCTGTTTTTGGAGGAACGAGTCTTTGTTTTACTTGGGATGGCATGATCCATGCATTCCTGTAGGTGCTCAGAGTGCATTTGTAAAAGGATTCTGCGGTTTGGGCAGCATTTTCCATTTGCCCGGGGGCTTTGAAACATTCCACCTCTGTCTTGAGAAGTGTGAAGTTTGCTTTTGAGAAATTTTTCACAGTGGTTTCCTTGGCTGGGGGTAGAGTCAGAACGTGGATGTTCACTGTGATTAGTTTATGGTCTGATCTTACCAATGAGGGGTTTACCTCTGGTGTGGAACATTGAGCCCCCATGTTGGTGATGACCAAGTCCAATATGTTGTCCCCTCGTGGGAGTGGTGACCAGTTGTTCCATGGCGTTTTGAGTTACTCAAAGAACCATTGGGCGAAAGAGTTGGGATTTGAGTAGTTTTCCCAGTCAATGTTTGGGTAGTTGAAATCCCCCAATATCATGGTGTTTGGTGAGACCTTCATATTCTCCAATGTTCTCAGGAATGCCAAGTGGGGGTCCTGAGACAAGGTGGGTGATCTGTAGCACGCTACAAACTTGAAAGCAGTTTTACCTACTGTTAGTTGCACATAGATGATTTCCGCTGCCTCGTGCAGTGCCACTAACCTGGAGGTGTGTGCATCCTTGATGAAAATGGATACTCCCCTGCCTTTAGTATTTTGGTCAGAGTTCTGGGGCCGAAAAGAATGGTACGATTTGAATCCTGGTAGTGCTGGGGTGCTCTCTGGGGCCTTGAACCAGGTTTCTGTTACTGCACAGATATCGATTTTCTCCATACTGAGGAGTGCCTCGAGTACATGCATCTTGAGGTTTAGACTTCTGGCGTTGAGTGGCATTACCCTTAGTTTGTTTCTGGTATTGTTTATGGAGGTGGGTTTGTTTCTGGTATTGTTTATGGAGGTGGGTTTGTCTTTTGAGCCTTGTCTTAAAAAGGCACTAAGGGGGAGGAAAGAGCCTTAGCCAGTATTCTAAAGCCTAAGGGTGACATGTGCAAGCCGTCCCTAGCGAAGCAACGTGGCTTGTCGAGCATGTTATCCCAGGCTGACAGACACTGGATCCCCTTTGAATGACACCAATAGTTTAGCCAATTGTTAAAATTGATAATTTTGTCTTTATACTGTGGCATCATTCTTGGTGAGGGCAAGATGCTACTCAGGATCAGGGTCATGCTGGCCTGGGCTACATGATCAGAGAGCTCCTCTGTCTCTTTTCATGTAGTCCAGGGAACACATTTTATTAGCTACTTAACATTACTTTTAAGTGACAAACTAGTGCTCTGTTTAAAGGCTTGTTGCAGTCTCCAGATAATCCATTAAAACTCAACACTACTAGCTTTAAATTAACTTTCCTGAAGAAAGTAAAGTTAAACAAAAAAAAAAAAAAAAAAAAAAAAAAAGAGAATTGAAGGTTTTCCCAAAGGGATCTTTTCTGCCCTGCTAAGGAAAGCACAAGTAGAATGTCGATTCTCACTAGCCTCAGAGGAGCATACTCTTTAGAGACAGGAAAGCACTGAAGGGCTTTGTGCCCAAACTTGTCTTTCAGTCAGCTCAACTTGACCCGACTGACAATTCGGGCATGTGAAAGGTGCCCTGAAGCTTTAGGAGCTGGCCAGCAGTCATATTCTTGGTGGGATATAACCCACAGAGCTAAGGCTACTGCAGCGGTGATCAATATGATGAATATCTATACATTCCTTTACTTCAGAGAGGCTATCCTACAGTGTGTTTTGCTACTTGCAGTACATATTGTATTTTCAATCTCAATTTATATCCTACTAATATTTCTGGTTTTTCAGTCAGTTTGTGTTATTTGTTGCGGGGATGTTCTCCCCTTGTATAAACGTATCGGCTACTGTAATTTTTTTTTTGGTGTTTGTGAAGCTTTTCTTCCCAATTTGTTGTAAAATATTTAATGTGTTGCAAGGCTTTTTCCCCCTTGTACATAAATTACTCAGTTTAAAATGTTTTTGTATCTGTTGTGGAGCTTTTATTCCAGGGCCTCCGCTGAAAATGGGCCATTGGTTCAGACTTTCCCCAGTTAAAGGACAAATAAAAAGAGTCTGCAGGATCTACGTGAAAGCAAATGGCAATTACATGACTACTGTTAAAGGATCGTTGGTATGCCTTATGGGAAGACCAAGGGCATGTGTCTGATAGAAGCAATCTTCATTATGGTTCATTATGGTATGATTTCAAAAGGTCAGGGGATGGTGTAACCTCTCAGATGGGGCACATTCAACTGACTGTACAAGTATGAAAGAAGCTGACACCAGTGTCTGCTGCATTTTGAAAACACAGAAACCACTTTTAGGTTTTAAATTAAAGTAGATTTTACTATCTCCCCAATGCAAATATCTATAAGGCTGAGGTCATACCATGAACATTTTTCATTAATCCTAACACTGGCTACATATACAAAATAAATATTTGCTTTTATTACATAAATACTATTTGTCCTTGGCTGTTTTCCAGCATTTAAAAATGCACAATAAAAGGTGCATGGGGGGGGGGGGGGGGGGGGGCATTACAAAGAAGTTTGGTTTCATTATTTTTACTTTTGCCCAGGACAACACAACTGGGCAAAGCAGCCCTTTCAGCAAAATACATGGAGAAAATCTCCAGAGACACAAGCACATTACTTAAGGAAATAAAGGAAATCAAAATTTAGTTTTGCAAATGTATTTAGCACTGTACCAGTATACCTAATGTACATATTTATAATGTGTATATTTAACGTTTTTCAAGAAAAAATGCATTGATAGCTTAATGTTCTGCTTGGATCAAAACAAATGGGTTAAAGAAAAATATTTAGGGAAATATTACAAATGAAATATTCATATAAATGAAAGTGTTACTAACCCTTTACAGACATTAGTAAAAATAGTTAAATTGAAAGGGTACGAACATAAATATTTTATGTATATTATGGGAAGAGTACCAGTTTGTTGTTTTTACACTAGCCTCCTAGTCGGCAAGATCAGCCCAAAAGCACCCCTTCCTGCACAATATTTGACTTGTTCATTCCTCCAATGTGGCGATGCGCTCCAGCCCATTTAATCCTCAGTGGAGTAGAGTTGGATGTTGGGGATCATAGCAATCTGTAGAGCCTGTGGACTATCCCAACTCCTCTCCCTCAGCAGCTTGGTATTTGAGACTATTACCACTGAAAATTCTATGCTCACTTTTGTGCATGAGCAACCTTCCAAGAGGCATAGTTATAAGGCTGTGCTTGCAGCCGGCAATAAACCTACATTTCCTCTACTGTCACCAACATGTGACTGATTTTTTATTTATTAAATCCCAGCAGCCTTGGGGGGATTATGTTTTTCGCACAAGGTAGGCAATTACAGGCCATTTATATAATTTACTCAAAATGCTCCAATTTAACCTTGCTGATAGTTCTGAAGTTCTAACCAGGCTAAATTTGTTCAGCAGAGTACTGTGCCGTGAAGTCTGTTAGAAAGTTTGCTGGCAAACATAACTGGTTGTAGGTTCATTGTTTAGGAGCACGTTTTTCAAGGCTAATTAGATATGATAACTCAGGACAGAGATGGTAGTGTGAATGCTTGAGCGGTTATAGGAATGTCGATTATGTTATGCATGTTTTTGCTTTCATTTTTAGTTTTTGAGCTGTTTTGATTGTACACAGTAGATATGCTGGTAGATTTTTTTAAATTTCTGACGTACAAGTAGTTTAGCATGGGAGGCATTCTATGGGTGGGTGTACAGACTATGTAATATTACAGATTTTTGGAGTTATAAAGTACAGTTACACAAGCAAACTTAACATGCCAGTAGATGTTCAAATAGATCACCACATCAGTCGCCTAAACAATATAGGGCATCAGGACAAGGACTGGACCAGCCAGTGAGTATCTAAAGCTTTAGGTCACTTTCCATAATCCCTAGTTGCTGTACAGCTAGAGGGAAGCAGTATAAAAGTCAGTGGCTAGGACAACAAAACTTCAGAGCTTTCCTGCCTCAGATCAGGGAAGCTACAGCCCTGTCAGACAGGAACAGTAATAATCTCACGTCCTGGCATAAAACTAGCAAAAACACAGAAAGGAACAGGAAGGGCATGGCTACTGCAACATTTGTCTATATGAACATCTACTGTTACAAGTTTAAAAAAAAATACATACTCTGTTCATCATTAGATCACTACTACAGTAGCTGAAGCTACACTGGATGAATACCAGAGCTTAGAAATGAGGGGAGGAGGGAGATGCTGAGTTTAGGAGCCCCTAGGGAATATTTCTACCAAAGCCTGCTGTGGACCCAAGAAAGGAATATAGTTTGGAGTGCTTGGTAAAGGTGTTTACAGATTACTAAACTGCTGCTTCTAGTACATTTCTAGACTCCTTCACATTCAAAATAGCCACAGTAGTAGTCACAGCTTTGGTAGAGAGAACCCAGACTTTACCTGAAGTGTCATTATTGTGAGACAACAGCATGAGACAACCATTTAGTAATCTCATATTTTACCACTGATTACTTCATACAGAGGAAAGGAAACATGGACAAACAGCTGATTGGATGTCCTGAAAGCTTTTTGCCCTATGAATGAAGTGTCTGCATTGCATGTGAACAGCCAGAATGCGTAAAATTATCTTACCTTTTTTTCTGGAAAGAAAACAGGGAGATAAATTACCCCACGCATTGTAAATACTGAAACAATCTTAGATATAAAAGGATTTTCTCAGAGTTACCCAATATCGATGAGATAGCGATGACTCACTGCAAAAGCTTGTAATTCAAACTCATCTTGCAAAAGTTAGAGTAATGAGTAACACTGTTTTCCAAATAAGAACTTCAAATAGCCTTGTGAACACATTCAAAAGGGGAAGAGTGCAAGTTTTTCAGTACAAAAATATCCTAAGAAGGAGCCACTTTAGGCAAATGGGTAAGTAAAACCCCTTTTAACTATTTCATTTAAGGCAAGGTAAAAAAAAAAAAAGGGGGGGGGGCAAGGGCAGATGAGCTGAAATGGCCTAAAGGTGAATCTTGACAGACAGAAGAGTAAGAAAGGCCAGAGGATAAACAGCTCACACAAATACTGCTAACCAAGGAGTCTGAACTTTGAAAGAGTCCTGGTTCTTTTCAATGGCACCAATTAGAAAATCTTTGCCACATACTCATGATTTTCTAGAACAGGTTTCTTTTGCCTCTTAATGCCTTTTGCATGTCTTCTGAAAAAAGGTACCAAAAACTCCATCCAGGCAGTCAACTGAAGTAGAATCTTGTGCAAGTCCATTCTGTGAGAAAACTTATAATTCCCCTTGCTATCTTCAAAAGATCACCTCAATTAACCTCAGACAGTCCTTCAGCACCTTTAGAAGAATCTTGGCCAAAGGAAAGGGTGGAAATGCATACAGGAACATTCCCAACCATACAAATTAAAGAGTTTTCCAGGCTTATGTGCAAGGAATCTTGGAACAGAATTTCTTTGACTGTTGTGGTTAAAGGCAGAAATCTCTACTTGAGGAGTCAATTCCTGAAGGCTATTAATGCAACTTCCATTACAGAGGATTTATCCAGCTCCTGCTCAGATGGTCAGTAATACGATCTGCTCTGATGAAACACAAGCAGACTGGAGGGACTGATTGTTGTAGCCAGTACTTTAGAAACTCTGTATAATTAGTCTGCAAAGGGGGTAGGAATTGGTTCCTCCTAGTTTATGTACCACATCACTGTGTTGTTGACTGATTAGTAGAGGGCCTGAAGATCAAAGATCATTCAGAGACTTGAATAAAATTGTTAGAGCCATCATTTGACATTTCTGTACTTAAATTTGCCTTGCTTGTTCCAGAGGCACTAGGCTTGGACATGTTCTCTAAACAAAATCTGATGCATCTGTGCTTGGACATGTTCTCATTGGTTTCTACTTTTGTGGTATTACTTGAAGCAATACGAAATGTGGGTTTCTGATTAGTGTTTTTTTGTAGTAAAGAGCATAAGCAGCAAGTTAAATTTTTTTAGCCATTTTTCAAGGTCAGTAGATTTTTTTGAGTGATTTCCTGTCATTTTGTTATGGCTGGAGCAAAGCAGATAAGGATTGAATAGTAAGCGCATTGTACGAGAGTGGAAAGTGTTGTAGCTATATGAAGTTTATGAAAACATTACATAGAAGGGGGCCAAGTATCCTCTATTGGGGGCACTAACAGATTGGTTGAAATGCTAAAAGGCTTTGTTGCCATTTAGTTGAAATTATAAAACTGCAAAAATCAGAAGTCAAAATAAAGAAAAGGCTGGCTGAGTATGAGACTATTCATGAAGAGGTTTTTCAAAAAATGATAGAGTTAGAAGTCAGAGCATGTAGGAAAAACCTGCATTTTTTTCTGCATCCAACTGGAAGGCAGTATTAATTTTATGAAAGCACAAATAAGCAACGTGACACACTCCACAGTACAAGTAATTTGAAAGGGCATATTGTGTATGCTCCAAATCTGGCCATGAGAAAGCAGCAAAGACCTTTTACTATTAAAGATGCAATCCTAATAGAGAGTTGATTCTGATAACCAAGGCAGAAGGACAAAGTAATAAAAGTTAGACACTGTAGAGTGTTCTAGAAAAATGTTTACTTGCTGTACAGCAGGCAGAAGGAATGAATTTATTCTAGCACTAAGGGAATGCTGAGAAGGCATAAGATTCAAGCTGCTGTATCCAGCTATCTTCAAAAATAGCTTTTTCTTCCTGAAAGGTTGGTCATTTAGCATTTTTTGCATCAAGAAAGACGAAAAAATTGTGTCCAACAAAAAGTGAGCTATCAAACTGAAGACGACTCTGCTTCTTATTTTAATAAAGCTCAAACACTGCCATTGAAACCTTTTCCAATATTCCAAAGGAAAATGATTGAGAAATGGAGAACAGCACAGGAGTTGACTAGAAGAACCCGGAGTATGCTGGAAATGAACCAGAAAGACTGGAGCTAGGAGATGGAGATAAACAGGAAGTAAGCCAGCAACTCTGAAATTAATGAATAGAACGTGGAACTACAGAGCAACAATCACATTTCTGAAGTATTATAGAACAAGGAAACCTGGAAATACTGGACTTTGACTTTGTTAAACTTGTAGGGGGCACCAAAGTATATGCCCTACTTCATGTCAGTAATGTTTAGAACATTAAGGAGAGAACATAAATGGAAGAGTAACTGTAAGTTGAACAATTTTTTGTACTCAACAGTAATTTTATAAAATCTGACATACTTCATGTTATGTAGTAAAGCATTATCAGCTATTTTTGTGTGTAATATGGATACTAAAGTAAACAGGTGCCCTCTCTTTCTTGCACTGCAGTTTAAAAAGAAGAAATCCAAGCAAAAGCAAGTTTAAGATAATAGGCTGTAATGTTAGGCTGCCGAGGTGAGAGACTGATTGTAAATGACTGGATTAAGGCCCTTACGTTGATCTAAGGCATTCAGTGGAAGTAAATAAAAGAACATGTTCTTAAGTTTTATTTAAGCAAGTAAATAATCACAGTGCAACATGAGAAGCTTATAGCGGAGGATACTTTTATCTGGTTCTCGTGTTTATGGAAACAAGCTGATGAGGACAATAAAAACAGAGTACTTTTTTCTTTCAGTGGCTAAGAGATGGTGGTTTTCTGAAAGAATTAAAGTTGTTTTCTGCATCTGGGACAGGAATAAGACAGAAGCAGACAGCACTTAGTGTCTGGTATGCATTAGCATGGATAGCCTTCATAATAGGTCAGTTAAAGTCTTTGTAGTTGTCAGTTGGGACAACTGTTCTTGGGAGGGTCAAACTTTATTTGAAGGTGCATATAGTTGTGTGTTTGCATTAAGTTAATAGGTTGGGGGGGGTTCTGGAGGCGTTTTTATTTAATGAAAATGCTCAGTCTTTTAGAATATAACATGTTCAAATACATGTGATAATTAACCATATAAAAGAGCAACCTGCAAAACAGTAATATACAAGTAACACAAACTGAAACTAGACATTTAAAATCTGTTCTACACAAGGTTATTATTCCCACCTTTTCATCAGAATGGCAACATTTTGCATATGATCATTTGAACGAGAATGGTCTCATAGGTATATATAAAATAGTACTAAATTGTATTAGGAAATGCAGAGTGCAAATAGCTATGCTACAGGAGGCACATTTGTAATGATCTGAATTGGATTACAGAAAGGATTTAATGATTACTCTACAGAATATCCTAGGACAAAGGAATAGGGGAGGACTTGTATTAATTGCTAGAAGAGCTCTAACTGTGAAAGAAGAGGAAAACCGTAATGGTAGATTTAGTAGTAATGGGCTATTAGCAAAGGAGGAGGATTACACATGTATTTGTATTCCACCTAAAACTGCTACAATGGAGCCTAAAGTTCTGGAAGAAATGATCAGCTTTTAGCAGGGAACATTACTTAAACGCAGACTGGAATTTGATTTACCATAGTGAAGATG
>NC_056727.1:443922864-443950364 GCF_019279795.1 Protopterus annectens
AGTATTCATACTTAAAGATGAACTGGAACAGCTGTACTTTAAAAATACCACTGAAAGAGGAATTTTATAAATGTACTAAGAAACAGCTCAAATATATTTTTATAAAAGATGGCAAGAAATAAAGCCTTAATTTTATTAAACCAATAACTTTAACTAATAATTTTCAAGTGAAAAGAGGTTCAAATCAGCCAAGGAGAGATGTAGGAAAGAATACACACCTCTCATTTGAATTTACTGACGTGTAAGATAACGTGATATTTTTTGTTAACTAAGGATGTCTATAAAATGAATCAAAGAGATCAGAATTGTGCTGCATTTAATGCTTATTACAACAAAATTACTGCATGTAATGATTATCACAATGATACACAGAGGAACAATAGGTTATTTCCAAGCAGACCATGAGGCAAGGCTAGACAGATTTATTTCAGTATCAAGACGACGTACATATGATTTGTGCTACTTCATTCTTTTAGTCTTGAAGTTAAGGCACACAAAGTTGTAATTAAAATTACAACTTCAGTCACAATACTCTAAATGAAGTTCTATCAGATAAAGATCTACTGCATGCCAGTACACAATATAAAAGATTCAGGCCAATTGGAATTCCACCATGCTCTGTCCAGTCCCAATTATGTACAGTTGAACAGAGAAATTCAGAAAATGTAAGTGCATGGGCCAAGATAACAAGCTGATAAAAGCATAAAAATTCTGGTCTATTTCATTCAATTACCTTTGACAAGATTACTTTTCACCAACTGCTATTTAAAAGTTCAGAAATACATAATTGGGAAGTCAAAGCTCATATTGGTATAAAAAGTAATATTTTATACATATTACTGTCAAACTTTAAGAGGAAAGAAAAGGAAAAAATCTCTGAAAGATGAACCATTCAAAGTCTGCTCAACAAGAAAATACAAAGAAGGAGCTGCAGTCAATTCTTTCTAACATTCAAGACCTGGTTCTTAAAATAGAGAAGCTTGACTATAAAGTAGATGAAATAAAATACTATTTTATTCAATTTGTTTGGTGCAATGTCAAACAGTATCCAAAAAAAGTCTTCTATTGCTGCTCTCTGGACTTTTGAGTGCAGATTATTGGAGGGAGATCACAATACTAAATTCTTATTACAACAAAATAAACTTAGATGATTTGAAAAACAGAGCCAGAACATACATCAGAATTTATAGGGTCCCAGAACAAATGGAAGGTGAAAATATGGTGAACTTTTTATCATCTTGGATACCCAAAATATTAAATATACCAGCAGCCCTGTCTTCTAGAATAGGAAGAGCTCACAGATCTTTGGTTACAATGCCTTCAAAACAGAATGGATCTTGGGTGTATAAGTTAAGTTCTTAACTAGTCAAGACAAAGATCTTGTACTGAAGACTGCCTGGTCTCTTGCACCTTTTGAAATTAGGAGACTCACAGATTAGATTTAACAATGATTATTCTTCCATTGTGGTCTCAAAAGGGAACGCTTGCATTCCCCTACTAAAATCTTTGAAAAAAGCTTATGTAAAACCCCCTTTGATCTTCCCCGAGAAATTAAGAGACTTTTTCTACTAAAGGGGGGAAAAACATTTGAAACATTGGAAGAAGCTGTCACTTTTGCTCAAAAAAAAGAACATATCAAACCCACTTAAAAAAATGGACTTCAGCATCACTTAAACAAGCTGCAAAAATGACTGGTCAAAGAAAAAAATAGACACATAACTTGCAAGTCTTTCTATTTTAAACCTCATTAAAACAGTTTACGGTCTCTTGAGATAACTCAACTAAAAAGACAATACTATTTCCTTCAAATTAAATAAATACATAATCAGCTTTTCAGTTACAATATTCTATAATACAATTTAAAGGGGAAGCTATGTAAGATACATACATTTTTATAGTATATAAAGCATTTTGAATATGCAAAACAAAAAAAACAGTGCAGTTATTTTTAATCACACAGGCACTCTATTCCCACCACTTTACTACAACAGTATAATACACGATAAAAACAAATGGAGACTGATGTGCTGGTGTTTTTGAAAACAGCACAAGCGTCTGTGTTCCTGTGTCTCTCCATCTTCATTAGGAACAGTTTGCATATGAAACAAGGAAGTAAACAGTTTTGAACTCAACACAGCAGACAAATCAGAAATATAAAATAAACAAATGGACTTTCAGCTGCCTTTTTAGAATAATCTACTGGTTAATGAAAATAAAATGCAAGTAAGCATTTAATTTTAAAGGAATTACACAGGTCATGTATTTATCTTTCCAAAACATTAAGTATATTTATATGCAATAGTAAAGAGGGAAGGTTGTGAGTTTTACACGAATTAGAATGCAGAATATGCAAAAAAATGTGAAATCTATGTTAACATGAAGTGTTGCCAAGTGTATTTGCATGGAATCATAACAGTTTAAACAATTTGGTTGTTTATGTAATGCAGTTTACAAACAGATTTGATATATAAATAATTATCTTCTTCTTAAAGTTTAAACTGTTACTCACATTTCCTTAGATTTTACTCTATTAGCAGTAGCAAGAAATACCCATAAGGTGTCATGGGTTGGCTAGTTAGTGGCTTGTATTGGAAACCCAACAAGCCTGGAAGAATGTATTCCATGTTGAAGGTTACTGATCTGTTTTTACTGATAGGTTTGCTTTTATTGCTCACACTCGCCCATAAATGTCATTATGATTTTCTTAAGGATTAGCATAGAGAAACATTATAAAATGTCATTAAACAATGGACATTGAATAATGCCAGCGCACAAGTGTCTGTCATTAAATGTAAACAGATTAAATAACCCTATAAAAGGGAAATATCACTAACAAATATTTGTCCTTGCATAAAGCGGACTTAAAATGGGTTTATTGAAGTAACAATGTTAGAAGACTTGAAGACAATATTGCTAAAGGATTATTTAGTTGTTGTTATCTCAGTTTAAAACATAAGAGGTATCCATATTTTATGGGAAAAAGAATTAGGATTACCTAAGATTGCAGATTCCTATACAAATAAAAATAATGCACTTGGGATGGTAGTAATAGAAAATGGGAAAAGGTTTTATACCCTCAAATACATACTGGATACCTGGTATTGACACAAAAACAGTGAAGATTTATTTGGATATCATAACTTTACAATCCAGAGAGATATTAGTAGCAGGTGACCAATTGCATATTATTTGATAAAGAAACCGCAAATACTAAAACATTCAAAATTTCAACAGCAAAGCACTTAATTATGCAAATACAATGAATTTAAAAGACATACTTTAACTAAAATAATCATCTTCCTTAAAATGTACCCACTACTCATAGGTTTAGAACACAGACAAATATAAAAGTTTTGTTAACTAGCTCTCTATTCAAAAATAGATGAAATATTGATATCATGTCCCTTATCTGATCATAACACCACTTTTAAAATAACATTTAGCCCTGACACTTTAAACTTCTGTCAAAGAATCCCTGTTACAGTGAAAGGCTTTCAAGAATGGTTATTAAAGGGAATTAACCAATTCATAGAACTGAATAATAATGGTGAGATCTCAGAAATTATATTATGGGATACATTAAAAGTTGCTACATATGGTAAAGTTAAAAACTGTTACCTATCTAATAGTTAGTTATTCAAGCAGAAGTCGACAAATTAAAACCAAATCTCAAAACCTAGTGAAAAAAGTACACCAAGATAAAAAATTTAAAGACAGTCAACACAAAATATTTATTAATTCAGAAAAAAATTAAACTACAATCATATTCAATAAACCCTAAAAGCTTACACAAAACAGCAATCAGATAAAAGTACATAAATGAAAAATCATCATATCAAAGTAATTAAACATAAAGATAAAAATAAAAATAAAACAAAGTTTCAGACTTGAGACATATTAAATTGTTTTAAGCAAGTATTAAAGGAATCCAAAGTACAAAGCCAAGTATAACAGCAAGATCCATGATGTATTTCTAAAAAAACATTCAAAAAAATGATTCGAGGAACATAAAAGCAAAATTGATAAACCCTTTACCTCTAAAGAATGAAAAGATAAAAAAATAAAATAAAAACAAAGCACCAGATCTAGATGGGATAATCTTTCCCTGACAAGATTCTAAAAGTTCTATTAAATCCATCTGAAGTTAAAAGTACATGTAATATACCCACTTTGTAGAAATATAATCTTGTCGCACCTATCTTAAGACCCTATAGCGATCACATTTCATGTTAATCTTCCAGACCAATATATCTCGAGTATAGAAAAGTTTTGGTCTATATTGGCAAAAAAGACTGAATACCATACTCTCCAATCTAATAAATTAAGAGCAAACAGGATTCATAATCAATAGGAAAGTACAGAACAAAAGCTTTTTTCCTCTAATATAGACGTGTCCATGCGGCCCTCAGAGCTCTCCCATGCAGCCCTCAACCTCTAACTGCAACATCGATGTACACATGCCCCAAAACAGTTTTGTTTTATGTTTGCAATTACCTGTGTTTACAGGTAAGTGCAGAGTGAGTGAGTGCAGAGTGAGTGAGTGCATGCATGAAAGCAGAATTGTGTGCGTGAAAGTAGAAGAGTGTGTGTGTGTATATGTGTGCATGAGAGAGAGGCGCAAGCACAAAGAGGCTAACAATGATCAGTCTACCTACTGAACACAAACAAGTTAGCTCACAAATATATCATACATTAAGAGTACACTTTCATTAAATTGTGGCTTTCCTGACAGGGAGAGTGTTGTACTGAACATGAACTCATACCTCTTAACTGTATGGATTTTCAAAGAATGTCTGAATTTTTGCCTCCTCTTCCAATTTGTGTCTTTTGCTTAGGAAATAAAAGTAGTCATCCAAGGTAATGCAGTTCCAGGGAGTAAGAATGAGACAGCAGCCTAGGGTTAATGGGCGAGTAGTGGACTGACTATGTAGGACTGTAGCATATAAAGCTTATTGTTTTTTCAGACAAACAAAAAAGCACCTAGTACTGTTTTTTCATTAGTGGGTTCCAAGCAGTGATAGACTGGACAACAGTAAGCATAGCGTTGGCGGATCAATACTGGCAAATCAAGTGGGCACAATGTCATTTTTTTAATGTTGGGGATTTTAGTGTGCATGTGTGTGCTTATTTGTTGGGAGTGCTGCAACATTAGATTATTAAAGGCAGAGACTTACGGACTGTGGAGAATGCGGTTCTTTGTTTCAAAACCTAATACTTGGGTACGCAGCTTCTTGCCATTTACAGTGGATGGATATTTACATTTAATGGACAATGTATTAGCGTGGGCTTGTGGGGTTCTGAAGGATGCCAAGTCTACAACAGCCCATGTCTTGTAAAGTGACCTGGAAATGGATATTGGGGTGTTATTGAAAAAATATAGCAAGTGGGCTTAGAAATATAGTTTAATTAAAGTGTACTTTCAATTTACAGGCCATAATTTAATTTCAGGTAGTCCAGATACTGGTAGATTGTATACCATTAGACTTAATTAGGGAGAGCTGTCATTCTGGGGAAACAAGCAGCCCTAGTTTCAGTGAAAGCTCTGTGGTTGCTTGCAGGTTCATAGGTTAGTACTAAGCTAACTGCCCTTGCGAGCCATTTTAAGCTTAGCCAATTATCCCTTGTGAGACTCAAACCCTGCACCTTGTGTTTGTAAGGCAAACACCTTAACCATTAGGCCACCCTCCCTATGAAGTTGCAGGATGTTGATGCAATGTGTTTTATTTATTTTTAATGCATTTGTCATTTCAAAGCATGGTTTTCTTTGATGCAAAAGAAGGCATGACTGAATGAGCCATATGTTTGACAATGATGGGATAGAAAGATTATATAAGTTATGTAGAATGTTTGCAGCTACAGTTGTTTCAATGGTGTCTGTGATGCATAACTATTTTTGGGCCTGTGTCACACTTATTTTTCGCTTTGTCCACATTTCTTGCTCTAAGGTTGAGAGGTATGGTTCCATACTAAATCAGAAGTTGTATTTACCTTGGAAAACTTTTAGGCATAATTATGAAAAACAGAGCCTTTTTAATATCTCTGCTTATTTCCAATATAAACTGCCATGTAACCTTGCAAATAACCTTCTTAAGCTACTTTACTTTTGGAATTGACAGGTATGATTCATCTGTTCGGACATAAGCATAGAGTGCTAATGTGACTGATTTCTTGCAGCAGTCAGTGGTTTACATAATCACAATAACTTTTCTGTGTTTCTGGGTGTGTAATCAATTTAAGTTTAAGATGTTTTCCAAAAATAAATAGATATATAATAAATAAATAATCCTCTCTACACTTTGAACTATTGACAAAGTCTGGGTTTTCAAAAGTGAAGGTCAGCATTACAGCTCAGTAAACTATCAGTCTGAGTAACTTCTGCACAAATTAAAATGTCTGAATGTCAAATGGCTTTAGATTGGAGGGAAGTTTATTTTTAATTTTAATTTTATTTTACATTTGTTTACCGGGAAAGTCCGACTGGACACAGGTCCATTTTCAGCGGAGGCCCGGGGAGACAGCAAATTATGGATGTAGTACTCATACAATATGGCAGAGATTACATCTCGTAACAGTGAGAATCATTGAGGTACAGAATAAACTTAAAAACATTTTTTACAGTTATAATTACAGCAAGGCAAATATCAATGATTTAAGTTTTTAAGAGAAATCTCTGAAACAATCTTTTGGTATGGATAACCCTGGGGATTGACACAAGTTACATGTTTACACCAGTATGTAGCATTATAGTTTATGGTTTTCTTATTGATTTATTTTGCAGAGCAGTTGTTTGTTGATTTATTGATGGTTCTTTTGGTGGTGGGAAATTACGTGGATGAATCCATCTCTATTATGATTTTTTTTTCCAGATATTTTGACTTCCAGACAATTTCATTCAGTGAGTGGGTGTCATGTGATTACTGAGGTAACCTATTTTACAAGTAGGGGCTTTATTGTGTGAGACAGAGAGAGAGACAGAGAGACAGAGAGACAGAGAGACAGAGAGACAGAGAGACAGAGAGACAGAGAGACAGATTTAATATGTATACTGAATATAATTTTGCAAATGGAATTCTTAGTTAAACATGCCCCTCCTCTTGGGCAACTAGACTGGAGTAACCAATATTAGATCTTAGCCATCCAGCTGGGAAACGTTAGTATGTGGATTTTCCATTTGGCTTGATGAAGGCTATGCTACTTACCCAAGGACTACATTTATGGCTATCCATCCAGCCATCGTGTTGCTGAACTATATTGTTTGATAATGAGAGGAGCTTTTTACAGAAGTTGAAGGTTTGTGTCAAGAACCTGTCCATAAAAAGTGGCTTGTTTATGTTGCAGTGAAGGCTGTGGTCTTTGTAGTGAGCGTTTGTAAGTATAACCAGTATTTCTGATGTAGAGGAAGTATCTTAAGGCAGGATCTTTCTTAGCCTGGAAAGCAAACCAATGATGAAATGTATAGGGGCCAGTGAGAGACAGAGGAAAGCAAAAAGCTTTTTAGTCTGTTTGGATAACTAAGTGAACTTAGTCCTTTGACCTTTTTTTGTCAGAAGTGGTTGTAGTCTGTTTTAGCAGGGTGTTTTACTGGGGCACATGCCAAAAGGGACATGGCACTCAATAATGGCTCTTGTAAAGGAAGAATACAGGGATATTATGACCTCCTTTGTCCCTGGATGAGATACCCTTACTAATGAAGTGGGCCATGTAAAAAGCTTTCCTTACAATGGAGACAACGTGGTGGTCAAAAGTCAGGTTTGTATCAACCTGGGTGCCCAAGTACCATATGACTGATTGCGTGGTTACAACATTGTTATTAATGTGATAATTTGTGGGGACATCACTCTCCTCAAAGGGGATGATTATGCATTTTTTGGCATTTAGCTTAAGGCCATATTTCTGGCACAAGTTATTTGCTTGGGTGAGACCCTCTTGTAGCTTATTCAGAATTGTTTTATTAAGTCAGTAATGTGAATTCTTTACTTTATTGCAAATTTGTTGGCTTATTTTTGTGGATTATAGTATTGTAGGACTGCTGATGTTGACATTTTACGTAGTTGGACTGCTGGAATGGTTTTCCCAATGAGAAATGCTAGTGCTGTAGTGAATATCTGTTTATTTGTATAAAAAAAAAAAAAAATTTATATATATATATATATATATATATATATATATATATATATATATATATATTTATTAACCAAGATGTTAGAGTTAACAGATTAGAGAATTAGAATTTTAAGGCAAATATTAGGCATTTATTACATTTATTCATTGTTCAAATGCACCTACAGTACAGCCAGGAGGTAGACTGTGGTCTTCCGGAGCAACGAAAGAGTTAACTATATGATATATTTTATATGCGGCCCCAAGACCCATTTCTGTTCACTCAATGTGGCCCCAGCAAGCCAAAAGGTTGGACACCCCTGCAGCTATAGCAAACAAAAATCATAAAAAGCCTAGATATGGATAAAGCTTTTAAGTCCCTACATTGGTCCTTTTTATTCAAGTACTACGACTGAATACCATACTCTCCAATCTAATAAATTAAGAGCAAACAGGATTCATAATTAATAGGAAAATACAGGACAACATAAGCTTTTTTCCTCTAATAGCTATAGCAAATAAAAATCAAAAAGCCTAGATATGGAATAAGCTTTTGACTCCCTACATTGGTCCTTTTTATTCAAGTACTACATGAATACAATTTTCCTCACAGACTTTACACAACTAATCAAATTCTACAAAAATTATATTTCTTTTGTAAATAAGGGCTAATGGCTAATGATGAAAACCTATTTAATGTTTTAAATGGCACAAAGGATGTACCTGGTCTCGTTTAGCAAATGGTTCTATGGTGCATGCAAATAACCACGCAAGAAATGTATATATAAAAGATTACAAATTAAATGATAAATTCTCTCCCAAAATTCAACTTTTTGCAGATTAAATATTAATGTGTGGAGACATTGAAATATCACTAGAATATTTAGTCAACTCTGGATTTATTTAAGAAAGTCTCGTGTAAAATGTAATCATAATAAAATAAAACACCTCTGATAATCAACCTTAAAGTTAAACTCTTATAAAAACTTTAACTGTGAAAATGCAAAGTTGACATACTTAGGATCACTGAATCCAATTATTTTAAAAAAAATCAATACCAATTAATTATCAGCACATAATACAACAAAACAGAAAATTGGAATAGATTAATTTTCAAGGCAGACTTTCACTAATTAAAATTATTATATTACCAAAACTTATCAATTATTAATTCTTCCCCCAATTAAAGGGGCCATAAAAACTAAATGTCATTTTACTTAAGAAAAAAATTAAATAAATAAAAATAATAAAAAGCTATAATCTCCTTACATTGGCACACAAGTTTGGAGGAGACAGGTACGGGTTTTCCTAAGAGAGTTATACTTAAATTCAGTTAATATAGTACCCATGTGGCTCAACTTGTACGGATCTCACCGGAAATTAAATTAATGACAACATTACTTGATGCTCTCATTGAGAGAAAGGTCTTTGTGGATCCTAAAAAATAAAAAAAATTATACTCTAAACTACTTTTGGATGACTCAGGGGTAGTTTTGTCACCTCACAGCAAGAGGTTCTCCAGTTCAATTCTTGGCTGGGGTGCCTTCTGTGCAGAATCTGCATGCCCTCCCTGCGTTTGGGTGGGTTTCCTCTGGGTGCTCCAGTTTTCACCCACATTACAAAGACATGCATCTGGAGAGTTTCTCCATGGGTCTCCGCTGAAAATTGGTTTAGTTCCAAGTCAAATTTTCCCGGTAAACAAATGTTACATAAAAAAAACAATAGCTAGATACATTTGCAGAATAGTAACTGGCTTGACATTCAAACTTGTAAAGAATTCACTCAAAATCAAATCATATTAACATTAGACACAATAACACCATACCCAAAATCCTAGATCTTTTCTCTAATAGTTTCATAGTATAGTACTAGGCTATCTGCCCTGGGGCATTTGTAAGCCTAGCCATAGTGATGTGGCTTTTGCCACCCCATGAAATGGTACAAAAAATGTACAGAATAAATTTAGAATACTGTGCCTCTGTCTAGTAGTGACACAGATGTGACCCTTGGGATAAACTTACGATCTCCCATCCAGTCAAGATTTCGCTTGGAGAGTCAGTGAGGGGCTCTGCCTAATACGAACTGGGATCTTGTTCCAAAGCTTGGGAAGCCTCTGGGTTATGAATCTATCCCTCCAGCATGTCCTATTCATACTTGTACCAAGGTTTAAGTCTTTAGCTCTCGTGGTCCTGATGGATTTGGATTTTTTGAGGTGGAGCATGTCCATCAGATCCTGATTGGACATGGCCTTGTACGTCAGGCAGAGATCACCTCTGAGTAGGCGGTATGCTACTAATAGAGCTGAAGTTTCTTTAGTCTGGCAGAATAAGACATATGTTGGAGACCCTTGATCCTCTTGGTGAGGTACTTTTGTGGTCTCTCCAGCTGTTGAGATGTGAATCCCTTCATGATGAGGTGTGCAAAGTAGAATGTTTTTCTAACCACTTTGGCAACGTGGGTGTCAAATGAGAGGTCGCCGTCGACTTGGGTCCCTAGGTCTCAGATTACTTTTTCCGTACTCAGTGGGTTGCTGTCTATGTGATAATTTGTGGGTACTTTGTTTTTCCCAAAGGGGATGACTATACATTTTTTGGCATTTAGTTTAAGGCTGTGACTCCAGCACCAGTTGTCCGTTTCTGAGAGGCCTTTTTGTAGGATGTGTGTGTCTGCTGGTGTTTCGACTATGGCGCCTAGTTTGCAGCCATCTGCGAACTTTGTCAGCCACAGCCCTCCCATGTTTGCTTTAACATCTGAGAAATAAATGCTGAACAAGAGGGGTCCCAGGACAGATCCCTGTGGGACACCACTTGTGACTGGCTTTGAGTCTGACATTGCTCCAGCGATTTTAACTTTATGGGTTCTGTCCTTTAGCCAGTTTGCAACCCATCTAGTGACATAAGGGTTTACGTTTAAGCTGTTGAGCTTATCTATGATGCCTGAGTGGGGTATTGTGTCGAAGGCCTTAGCCAAGTCCAGGTATGCTGTATGGACTGCTTTGCCCTCAATGGCTCTAGTGACCGTTTCGAAAAAGTCAACCAGGTTTAAAAGGCAGGACCTGCCCTTTACAAAGCCGAACTGGGTGGGGTCAAGTGTCTGTAGGTCCCCTATGTCTCTGTTTAGGAGTTCCATAATGATTCTTTCCATAGCTTTGCAGACCAGGCTGGTTAAGCTTATGGGGCGGTAGTTTCCAGGGTCTGTAGAGTCACCCCCCTTGTGGAGTGGGACCACTGTTGCTGTACGCCAGTGTTCAGGTACATATCCCGAAGTAAGGCTAAGGTTAAATAGCATTTTTATGTGTGGGTTTAGCTCCTCTTGGAGTTCACGTAACACGCAACCCGGGATACAGTCAGGTCCCATTGATGCTGTGTTTTTTGCTTTGTTTAGGGCAGTTCTCACTTGAACATCTGAGATGACAGGGAGATTACATTCAGCTGGGATAAGTATTTCTTCTTTAGGGGGTGGAGGAGGGGAGAAATTTGCACTGAACCAGTCAGCCAGAATGTTGGCAATATCTGTGGGTTCAGTGTATTTTTTGTTGTTGTGAACCAACTGTGCATATCTGAGGGTTTCTGCCCAGGTTTCTAACATAGCTGAAGAAGGCTTTGTGGTTATCTTTAGTGTCCTTAGCGATTTTTCTCTCAAAGTTGGCCTTGGATGTTTTTATGAGAGAACGTAGTTTTCTGCTAATGTTGATCAGAGAGGTCTTCCCTTCATGGGATTTTGCTCTGACGTGCAGTAGCTTCCTTCTTTTGTTATACAATTTGTTTATGGCTGAGGTCCACCAGACAGGACGCTTACCTTTGGTGGAGAGGGACTTGGATTTGTTTGGGATTGCATGATCCATGCATTCTTGGAGATGTCCATAGAAAGCATTTATGAAGGATTCGGCATTGTGGGATGTGGTATCCACTGGCACAGTGGGCTTAAAGGATACCATCTCAGTCTTAAGAGCGAAGTCTGCTTTTGAGAAGTTTTTCACTGTGGTCTTTTGTGCTGGGGGTGGAGGTGGGATATGTATATCCAGGGTGATTAGTTTGTGGTCAGAACTCACTAGTAAGGGGTATACTTCCGGTGTGGAGCATTTTGTCCCCATGTTTGTGATGATCAGGTCTAGTATATTATCTCCCCTAGTGGGAGAGGTGACTAGTTGTTCCAGTGCATTTGAATTTATGAATTCCAGGAACCTTTGGGCTAGGGTATTAGGGCTAGAATAATGTACCCAATCTATGTTTGGGTAGTTTAAGTCTCCCAGTATGATGGTATTTTGTGATACATTCATATCCTCCAATGTCTTCAGGAAGGCTGAGTGGGGTTCTTGAGATTGGGAGGGTGGTCTGTAACATGCTACCAGTTGTATAGCAGTTTTGCCTATGGTTAGTTGCACCTGTATGGTCTCTGATGCTTCATGTGTTGCTACTAACCTGGAGGTGAGTGTCCTTGATGAATATGGACACTCCCCCTCCCTTTGTGGTTCGGCCCGGGTTTTGGGGCCGAAAAGCATGATATGAGGTATAGCCTGGTAGCGCTGGGGTGATCTCCGGAGCCTTGAACCAGGTTTCAGTTACTGCACAGACGTTGATGTTCTCCATGCTGAGGAGTGCATCAAGTGCCTGCATCTTGAGATTTAGACTTCTGGCGTTGAGCAGCATTACCCTTAGTTTTTTTCCATTTTTGTTTTCCAAGGAGGTGGGTTTGTCTTTTGAGCCTTGCCTAAAAAAGGCACTATGGGGGTGGCAAGAGCCTTAGCCAATATCCGGAAGCCCAGTGGTGACAGGTGTAAGCCATCCCTTGCGAAGCAGCGTGGCTTGTCCAACATGTCATCCCATTCAGACAGACATTGGATCCCCTTAGAATGACACCAGTACTTGAGCCAATTGTTAAAGCTGATCATCTTGTCTTCGTATTGTGGTATCATTCTTGGTGAGGGCAAGATGCTGCTCAGGGTCAGGGTCATACCAGCCTGGGCTACATAATCAGAGAGCTCCTCTGTCTCTTTTCATGTAGTCCAGGGAGGTACGTCTCAGGACATTCACACCAGCATGGACAATGACGGAGTCATATTTGTACTTGCTTTGGAGTGACTGAGTGCGTGTTGTGGGGGATCCTAGCTCCCGACAGACAGCTCACAGTCACCTTCTCCTTGTTCAGCCTGGTCAGCGGGACATCAGTGTGTCTGACTATAGAGTCACCTATTACTAGTGTATCAGACAAGGTGTTTGGCCTTAAGGGCTGTGATTGGTTGACACACCGATTTATTGAAGTATGTGTTGCATGTGTTTTGAGGTGGTGGATTTTTGGATGTCTGCTTTGGGAGCCTCTGTTTTGGTAAGTTTTTTATTAGAGCCTCCAAGTAGGTCTTTGTGTTTTTATGTGTTTGGTTTGCAGTTGTGGTAGGTCTATGTGGGACTGGGATTGTTGTGTGTGTGGTTGCCATCTCCTCCTGTCTGGTCATGCCAGCCCTGAGTTGAGAGTTCAGCCTCCAGTTTGGCTATATAGTTGCATCCCTCACATGTATTTGTGTTTGTTGGGAGGAGGAGAGGGTTGTCTGTGTACGAGACAATTGTAGCATTGTCGCAAGATTCCCAGATTGACCAGCTGAATTGGAAATGCCAGTAATCTGCCACTCTACATACTAGAACAGTATAAGGGAGTGCTGTACCTTTAAGGGAAGTGGATATTCACAGGGGTGATAAGTAGATGTAGTGCTTTACTTAATACAAGAGTGCTTACTTAGTAGAGAAGTATTGAGAACAAGTGCTAGGGCTTATAATATAGTGAGTAGTCTGGTTATACTAAGAGTAGAGCTTCCTTAAGGGAAAATTTTTAGAGCAGACTTGGCAGAGGCAGAAGAAGTTTAACTGGCGCTGCGCTATGCGCACAACTGCGCAAAGCCGTGCAAACGCAGATTTTAAACAGTGAACTACAAAAGAGCTAGAAATGGTCCAAAACAACCAATTACTACAGCTTCTTGTGCTGAGGTAACTTCCTACAGGGACAGGTAGGCTGCTCAAGACGCCCCACTCCCACTGGTGAGCAAAGAAACTTCCTTCTATCCAAGTAAGGTAATAGACAACACAGGAACTACACCACAGCCCAGAATACAGCAATGCCTGTAAACTGGTCTAAACTAGTAGAGGAGAGGCGGGAAAACAATGATTATTTTTTTGTTTTTTTGGTAGAAACACACAGAAAATGCAGAAACAGTGATAAATTAGTTACACAGGCTAGCACACTTTAGTAGGCAGCCTCCACAGTTAAATTAAACAAACTTTCGATCAAATTCGACTAAAATGTAACTAACTGCAGATTTTAAAATAATGCAGCAAACAGTTAAACAGTTCAAGCTAGATCAGGGTAAGCTACAGAAGCTATTCCAAGTGGAAAAAAAAAGCAAAGATACTTAAATCCAGAAAGTAGTCGCTTTTATGAGTTCCCTGCTGCTAGGACCACTCTGCAGAACCACGAGGAACTTGTCTGAGCAGTATAGCCAGAAAAAAAATGCCCAGAGGCGGATTTTAAACAGTGAACTACAAAAGAGCTAGAAATGGTCCAAAACAACCAATTACTACAGCTTCTTGTGCGGAGGTCACAATATTAATAGTTCATATGGGTACCTCATTCATATTCATGACAAATACAGTTATTAGAAGTGAATGTATTTCAGACATTGTTCTGGAATTACTCACTTAAAAACGAGGAGTTCAAAGTAAACTTTGTTTTTCTGAAATCAGCAAGAAAGTCAAAATATTCCCAATATTGTATAAAATTCACACTGAACTTTACATGGAAGCTTTTTACCACCACATAAAGTTGCTACAATTTACAAAAAAGCTAGTGCTGGAGATGTAAATAAATATTTGATGCAGACTGGCTGCACATGATTATTGAATGCAAAATAGTAACTTTTTTTGGACAGTTTTAGATACTTTTGTAAAGCTTTATGGACAGTGTGACAAAGTAGGTACTGCCAGCACAGCTAGCTGGAATTTTGTAAATAATTATATGTTATTTGTGAATATCAACATGATTTATACAAGATGCTTGTGTTACAACTGTATGCTGTGTATATCAAACTTGTTTGTACAGAAGTGTGTTGAAGGTTTTTGGAAAGTGCTTGAAATGTATCCAACATGTGCCCTACTGGAAGAGAACAGAAATGTATATGCACTATTGTAACGGTTTACATGTACATATTTTAACAGTGGAAACTGGAATACAGGAGGTTAACTTCAGTCCTGCAAAACTTCAGAAAAGTAGCTGACAATTACTTTATAGGCTACACAAAAAAAAAATAAAATAATTATATATATATATATATATATATATATATATATATATATATATATATATATATATATATATATATATATATATATATATATATCTTTCAGTTTTCAATGCAGCTACAGACACAATGTCTGTACTAGGGAGTTTTCTGTATTGTCTTTAAAAAGACAAATACTAATTACTAGTTTTGTAATGTGAAAGCATCCAATATCTGCCAAAGCTCTCTAAGGTCTATGTGTTTTCACAGGTAGATGCTGAATACTGCTAGCGTCCAACAGTGGGAGTTTCACCTTGGATAGAGTCAGACAAGAAATTATGTTATTCTGCAAGCTATCCCAGCAGAAATATTTGAGATTAGGTTCATAGGTTGGTACTGGCCTATCTGCCCGAAGGCATATATTAGTCCAGCCATGTTGTGCTGTATTCACCACCCCTTTAGTAGTTCCCTAGACCCTTGTACTAGGAGCTAGTACCCTTGTCCCCTATCTAGTAGTGCTGTTGGTGTGATCCCCGGTGTGAACTTTGTTACCCATCCACTCATCAAGGTTCCTCTTGAAGAGGAATAGTGAGGGGCTCTGTCTTACGTAGATCGGGACCCTGTTCCATAGTAAGGGAAGTCTCTGCGAAGGGAATCTATCCCTCCAGCATGTTCTATTCATTGTTGTGTTGAGGTTTTATCCCTAGAGCGTGTTGCTCGAGTAAATTTTGTTTTGCTAAGATGGAGCATGTTCAACAATTCTGGGTTGGACATGGCTCTGTACGTTAGACAGAGATCACTTCTGAGAAAGCGGTATGCAACAGAGAACAGTCTTAGCTTTTTCAATCATGCTGCATAGGGCAACTGTTTGAGGCCAGTAATCCTCTTGGTTAGGTACCTTTGTGGTCTCTCCAGCTGCTGGAGATGTCTAGCCAGGTACATTCCAATTGGTGCATTGTACTCAATGGGTCTGATGAGGGAAGAGTAGAAGGGCACCATTACATCCTTAGATCTTGATGCGAACCCTTTCGTGATCAGATGGGTCACACAGAAGGATTTTCTAACCACTTTGGCAACATGGTTATCAAAGAAAAGCCGACTATCTACTTGGGTCCCTAGATCCCTTATTTCTTCAGATTTCAGGGGATTACCTCCTATGTTGTAGTGTACGGATACTCTTTTTCCAAAGGGGATTACTATGCATTTTTTTGCATTTAGCTTGAGATCATGGCTTTGACACCATGCATCAGTCTCATTTAGGCCCTTCTGGAGGATCTCCATGTCGGCCGGAGACTATTATAGCACCCAGTTTGCAGTCCGCACTTAGTCAGCTACAGCCCTTCCATGCTTGCCTGTACTTCTGAGAAGTATATGCCAAACAGGAGGGGCCCCAGGACAGAGCCCTGAGGCACACCACTCGTTACTGGTCTGGATTCAGACAGATCCCACCACTCTTACTCTGAAAGGTATCTTGGAAAGACACCGCATTCTGTATTTGACCTGACAACATCTAAAAGATCCGTTCACCACATATGTCTTGCTCTGATGAAGTTACTAGGAAATAGTATAATTCTCAGATATAGTCAGGAATATACCAAAGCTTAGCTTAGATATTTTTCTTTATTTGCAATTGTCTTGTAAGGTTGTTTTAAATATTTCCAGTTTCAAAACTTGTCACTGAATATGCATTTAGTATTGTCTTCTGTTTTATATTTAAACCTTTCATTGTGGCTGATGTGTGTAGAGATTAGAGTTCTGAGAGTACTTGCAGATTTGTGACACCATGTAGGCCACTCCTAAGAGCCGTGCTCTTGGCCAAACTACCATTTGTATTAATGGTAACATTACACAGGAAGATTGGACACCCTTTGTTAAAGGCCTTAAAGTAGCTAAGGAGCTGGCTGTTGGCAGTGATAACTACCTTAGTCTGAGCAAAAGGGGGCATAGCTAGTACACCTATGCCAGCCATTCCCAGGTTTGTGTGTGTCTATATTTTATGTACATTACATAAATACAAATAAATCAAACCTCCAAAATAAGAGAGTGTGTCAGCTACTTGGGCACTGGTTGGACAGAGGGTGCTGGAGGTCTTGGCTTGGACACTCAGCTGAGATCAACTCTATAGCTGTGCCAGTGGGGAGTCTTACTGCGATCTGGAGAAAGAGGGAGAAACCAGCCCCAGACAGACTGTGGTCTCTGTGTGCTCTTAAGGGAAATTGCAATTTATGCAGAGGGCTACATTCAGAAATACTGTGTGTGCACCTAATCACCCTCCATGAATGTCCCCACTGTTGCCAGTGGCAAGGCTTGAGGTTCCTTAATTACTGATTGGCAATGATTTGGAGTCAGACAGAAACTATTACAGATTCTCTTACATTATGCAATACACCAATCCCAGGAATCATACCAACATGCCAAATACCTCTTATTGTCAATTTTATCGATAAAGTCTACCAGCTCATTTAACAGTGTTTTTATTCAACTAGCTAAACCAGTCTAAAATAATGACATTTCTATGATTAAAAGGAGAACTAGAAATACAACAAATCAATTAGAGAAATATTAACTGTTTGTATTTGTATACTTTGTTATGGACATTGTATATATTTCATGGTAGTAGAGTTTGTAAATAGTTTGATTGGTAATTGAACTGAAAAAAACTTCAAGAAAATTTAAGGGCATGAGGTCACTCAGCAGTAAAAGCAACTGTCATGTAGCCTCTAATTTAGCATTTTTTGGAATATAATACTCTACTACAAGAGTATCTACTACTAGTGAGTCAGATTAAAAGGGGAGTGCTAGGCAGAAATAGGGCACATTAGTGATTGACCATCTAAACTGCAACCATGAAAGCACAACTGCTGTGATTTATATATTAAGTGTCCTGGAAAAGGTCTCTTGCCTCAGAGGTACAGTGACTGATTCACAGGTTCATACTAGGCTATCTGCCCTAGGGCATTTATAAGCCTGCCAGAGTGTGTATGGCTTTCACCACCCATTTTAAATTAATTTTGCTATGCCCCTTTTCGAGGTTAGTATACTGTGCCTCTGTCTAACAGCGACACAGAAGTGATACCCGGGGTAAACCTATGATCTCCCATCCACTCAAGATTCCTCTTTAAGAGAGTCAATGAGAGACTCTGCCTAACCTGGACTGGGATTTTATTCCAGAGTGAAGGGAGCCTCTGGGTTATAAATCTGCCCCTCCAGCATGTCCTATTTATTTCAGTGCTGAGGTTCAAGTCCCTTGAGCGCGTAGCTTGATGGGATTTGGATTTTGTGAGGTGCAGCATGTCTATTAATTCCGGGTTGGACATGGCTTTATACGTCAGGCACAGATCGCCTCTGAGCAGGTGGTATGCCACTGAGTAGAGCTGGAGTTTCTTTAACCGGGCAGCATACGGCATCTGTTTGAGCCCCTTGATCCTCTTGGTGAGGTACTTTTGGGGTCTTTCCAGTTGCTGCAGGTGTCTGGTAAGGTACATCCCAAAAGGGGCATTGTACTCAATTATGGGCCTGATGAGGGATGAGTAAAGAGGCATGATGACCTCCCCTGATCTAGATGTGAATCCCTTCATGATTAGGTGGGCTATATAAAATGTTTTTCTAACCACTTTGGCCACGTGGTTGTCAAATGAGATCGCTATCAACTTGGGTCCCCATGTCCCTAATTACTTCTGTGCTTAATGGATTACCACCTATGTGGTAATTTGTGGGCACTTTGTTTTTGCCAAAGGGGATGACTATACACTTTTTTGGCGTTTAGCTTGAGGCCATGGCTCTGGCACCAGTTGTCTGTTTCTATGAGGCCCTTTTGGAGAATGCTTGTGTTGGCTGGAGAGTCTATTATGGTGCCCAGTTTGCAGTCATCTGCGAACTTGGTCAGCCACAGTCCTTCGATGTTGGCCTGTACCTCCGAGAAATATATACCGAACAAGAGGTCCCAGGACTGAGCCTTGTGGGACGCCACTTGTAACTGGTTTGGAGTCTGACATGGCTCCAGCTATTCTAACCATGTGGGTTCTGTCCTTGAGCCAGTTTGCAACCCATCTAGTGATATAGGGGTTTATATTTAAGCTGGTGAGCTAATCTATAATGCCAGAGTGAGGTATTGTATCGAAGGCTTTTGCGAGGTCCAGGTAGGCTGTGTGGACCACCTTCCCCTTGGTGACTGTTTCAAAGAAATCGACCAGGTTTAAGAGGCAGGATCTGCCCTTAAAGCAGAACTGGGTAGGATCCAGTATCTGTTGGTCCCCAATATCTTTATTTATAAGGTCCATAATGATCCTTTCCATAGCTTTGCAGACCCAAGCTAGTGAGACTTATGGGGAGATAGTTTCCAGGATCCGTTGAGGCACCACCTTTGTGGAGAGGGACCACTGTTGCTGTACGCCACTCTTTGGGTACATATCCTGTAGTAAGGCTGAGATTGAACAGTAGTTTTATGTTTGAGTTTAGCTCTTCTTGGAGATCATGTAGGACGCAGTCCGGGACACTGTCTGGTCCCACTGATGCTGTGTTTCTTGCTTTGGAGAGAGCAGCTCTTACTTGAGCATCTGAGATGTCAGGGGGGCAGCACTCTGCTGGGATAAATATTAGCCCTTTTGGTGGGGGGGGAGAGTTTGCACTGAACCGGTCAGCTAGGATGTTGGCAATGTCTGTGGGTTCGGTGTATTTTGTCATTTTGGACCAATTCTGAGCATATGTGGGAATTCCCACCCAGGTTCCTAACATAACTAAAGAAAGCCTTGTGATTATCCTTAGTGTCCTGTGCAATTTCTCTTAAGCTGGCCTTAGACGATTTTATGAGTGCCCGTAGTTTTTTTGCTAATACTGATCAGAGATGCCTTCCCTTTTTGGGATTTTGCTCTATCATGTAGTAGCTTCCTCCTTCTATTGTATAATTTGTTTATGGCTGAGGTCCACCAGACAGGACGTCTGCCTTTGGAGGATTGGGTCTTGGTTTTATTTGGGATTGCATGATCCATGCATTCCTGAAGGTGTTCATAGAATGCGTTTATAAAGGATTTTGCAGTCTGGGCTGTATTATCCACAGGCCCGGGGGCTTTGAAGGATTGCACCTCTGTTTTGAGGAGTGAGAAATTTGCTTTAGAGAAGTTTTTCACTGTGGTTTTCTGGGCATAGGGTGGGGTCGGGATGTGAATATCTAGTGAGATTAGTTTATGGTCTGATCTTACCAGTGAGGGATACACTTCTGGTCTGGAGCATAGAGTCCCCATGTTGGTGATGATCAGGTCCAGTATGTTTTCCCCTCTTGTGGGAGTGGTAACAAGTTGTTCCATAGCATTTGAGTTTACAAATTCTAGGAACCTTTGGGCTAGGGTGTTGGAGCTAGAGTAATGCTCCCAGTCTATGGTTGGGTAGTTGAAGTCACCCAATATAATGGTGTTTGGAAAGACCTTCATATTTTCCAGTGTTTACAGGAAGGCCGAGTGGGGTTCCTGGGTTTGGGAGGGTGGTCTGTAGCAGGCTATAAACTGGAAGGCAGTTTTACCCACTGTTAGTTGCACATGGATAGTCTCCAATGCTTCATGCTGTGCCACCAACCTGGAGGTGTGGGTATCTTTGACGAATATTGATACTCCCCCCTCCTTTTGTGGTTCGGTCCAAGTTTTGGGGCTGAAAAGCATGGTATGGAGGTATAACCTGGTAGTGCTGGGGTGCTCTCGAGTGCCTTGAACCAGGTTTCTGTTACTGCACAGATATCGATGTTTTCCATGCTACGGAGAGTTTTGGGAGTTAGTATACAAGTAGCAAGGGTATCAGGTTGCAAAACTCCCCATCAAAATACTTGTGAACTATTTGATCAGGAATCTCAGTTTATGCTAGGAAACAAGTTTTGGGAATAGCACTTTTAAGATTCTCAGTACTGCATCACTTCTGTGTTATGAAACCATTAAAATATGCATCCCAATGTTACTTTGTTGTTTCAGGACGGTCAAAAATCAGATACAAAAAGAATGCCACAGAGACAATTAGTTAAAGCTTGTATTACAATAAACATGCTAAGATTTTCTGATCTGAAGGAAGATGACAAGTAGAGAATTCAGTGTTTTATTTATTATTTATTTTATTTTACATTTGTTGACCGGGCTAGTCTAACTGGATACATGTCCATTTTCAGTAGAGGTCCGGGGAGATAAGCTCCAAGACATAACAATGAAACTAACAAGATAACAAATAAGGAAACATTAAAAAAAAAAAAAAAAAAACACACATATTTACAATGCATATTACAGGTTATCACAGTAAATTCAGCAGTGCAGAATACAGGCATAACATAGCATGCTAGTACAATCAAGATGTTCTAGAGGGAGATAGTATTATGGTTAAGGAAGGAATTACAGTTAATGAGTAGAAAGGGTAGGAAAAGCAAAGTATTAAGAGATACACAACTAGTCAGGCTTAGTACAGGGGCATAACCACTGTATTCCGAGGAACACTTTCAATTTGTTTTTGAAGCATGATACTGAGGGAAGTGAGGAGAGTTCACTGGGGAGGAGATTCCAGGCTTTTCCAACAATATTAGAAAAGAGGGAGTCACCAGCCTTGTTTGGTTTAGTGGTATGTACTAGAAGTTTGAGAAGACCTTAAGGATTTCAGGTTTTTATAGGGAGTGAGGAGTGTGGATAGAATAGGAGTTTTAGAAGGTTTGTAAAAAAAAGTGTTGTGGGCCATAGATAGCTGATGGAATTTAATCAAATTTTGTAGTTCAAGCCATCCCAGCTGCTTTAAATTAATGCAATGGTGGGTTCTAAATGGGTTGCCTGTAGCAAACCTGGCAATGTTATTGTAAGATATTTCCAATTTGCTAAGATTATTTTTAGATAGATTAGTAAAAATGGGTGAGGCATAAAGAAGTGAAAAGATTAGAGGAGTGTGTGCTATAGTGGTTTTAGCTGAAGGTAAGAGGAAGGATTTTACCCTATAGAGCGCCAAGTGTTTTGTTGACAGTTTTTATAGTATTGTTAATATGGATATCAAAGTTCATATCGTTGTCAATGGGGATACCCAATAGTTTAGTGGTTGGATCAGGGGGATAAAATAGTTATTGGTAGAGAGAACTGAAAAATCAAGAGAAGAGGACTTACTGGTGGGAGAGAAGAGGAGGAGTTTAGTTTTAAGAAATTAAATCAACCAGCTGTCCTGAGAAAACGTGAGTAGCAAAAGTCAAATAGAAGCCTGTTAGTCGTGCAGAAGAATAGTGCCATGACTGACTCAGGCAGCCTGGGTTCTGTTAGTGACTTGGGTGCATGATGGGATAGGATGGTCATAACTGTTTTAATGGATAGGGTGTGGGCACTCATGGAATCATGTGCAGGCAGTTAATTTCTCTGGTGGAGACCAAGGGGACCAGCATGAGGTGCCTCCTATGGGTGAGGCAAAATTGTCCTGTTGATACAATCCCCTTCCAGAAGGGCGAAAGGTGCAGCACTGAGTCCCTGCATTCCCCCTTCAGTCATAAGTGTAGGGCTAGGATTTGTACTAGTGGACTTTGCCAGGTTCCACAATCTAGTTTCTTCATAACAGCCTTTAATATCCTCAAAAAGGTCTGCATACATTGTTAAATAATTTTACCTATACAAAAAATCCTCGTTTCTTACTGTATATGTTCTATGAACTTAAAGCCTGCTTTTCTGACAAAGTGCTCTTCTTTCTGCTCACCTGCTATGGAATTTTTTTTTTTTAATGCTCAGGGGTCGAAAGGACCTGGCCCCTCCTGTTTGTTGATGTACCACATCACAGTTGTATTGTCTGTGAAAATTTGGAGGGGAAATGTCTGCATTAGAGGAAGGAAGGTCTGCAGGGCTAGAGGGAGTGCAGTCATCTCCCTTGTTATTTTTTTTCTGGCCGAAGGGCTCCCATTGAGCCTGCACCTTGAGGCTGTTCCTAGTGGCTCCCCACCCTAGATCGGAGGCATCTGTTTGCATGTATTTCACTGGATTGTTGGGTTGCAGAGATAAGGCCTGGGTTCTGGAGAACTTGTTGGATCCACCACCTCAATTCTGTCTTCAGGCAGGGTAGGAAGGGTACCTGAATGTCCAGGGGGTGGCTGTTGTGACCAGACATTTTTTAGGTACCACTGGAACTTCATGTGCAGCCAGGCTAGGGGTGGCATAGGGACTGTAGCTGCCATGAGGCCTAGAAGATGCAAGAACTGCCTGGCCAAAATGTGGGTGAACAGGAGGAGCTTCTGGAAGTGTTTGACTAGGGAGCAAGCTTTGTCCTGAGGGAGGAAAGACTTCATTAAGTTGGCTCTTATCCTGCAGTTGTGTCTCGGGCTGGGGAGAGGGATCATTTTGTCAGGTTGAGGGTGAACCTAAAGCTCTGAATAGGGAGATAGTGAACAGTAAGTGATTCCAGAGAATGCTTTCCTCTACTGATAGAATTATGATATTGTCTAGGTAGGGGTATATTTTAATGCTTTTTGTTCTGCAGTAGGCTACTGCTGGGGCTAGACACTTTGGTTTATCTACTGCACCAAGGTCTTCACAAAGGGCAAGGCAGTAAATTGAAAGTGTGAAGAGGGTCCATCAAAACATAAAACTTTTCTGTAGTCTGGACAAATGTGAACGTGGAGGTATGCCTCTTTCAAGCCCAAAGTGGCCATGAATGCCTTGGGAGGCAATAGTGTGAGAAGGCTTTGAAGAGATAGCATTTTGAAGGATGGGACCTTCAGAAGAGGCTTGCACAGGACAAATCCAGGATGGTTCTCAGAGGGCCATCCTTTTTTGGCACTAGAAAGAGCCAGGAGTAGAATCCCCTTCCTTCTTGGCCTGAGGGAACTTTCTATGGTCCCTTGGGCAAGTAGATCATGGATTATCTGGGAAATTAGACGTAGCTTTTTTTTGGGTGGGCAGAGGATGCCTTGTGATAGGGGCTTTTCCTGCCAGGACATACAGTACCCTTTTTCCACTACTGCCAATACCCAGCGGTCCCAAGTGACTTTACAGAACAGTAGACAGAGAGGTAGGAGGGGGGAGAGAGGTGGCTGAGGCAATCATGCATTACTGTTTCTATCTAGAAAGGGCTGCCTAGAGGCAGGTTGAGGATGGGCTGCCCTTGGGGAAGGTGCCTCTCTAGATCCTTGTTTGTGTCTAGAGGATGAGGAGATGGCTGGAGCCCTCCTAACAAAAGTGTGATCTTGGCAGGGTAGCTTTTGTAGAATCTGGGAACAAGGGAGACCAATAAATGTTTGAGGTCCTGACTGTTTGCTGAAGAGGAATTTGTTATAGTCAAGTGGTGCATCTATGATTTTGTTTTAATGTCCTCAGGGGAGAGGCTGAAGCCTGAGCCAGGAGTACATGCGTGCTACAGAGGCTAAAGCTGCAGACCAAATGGGAGGCCTCAGCCACATCATAGCTGCAATTAACAGAAAGTCTGGCAACCTGTGATGCTAAAAACTATTTAGATGCTACCCGAGATTTGTCAGGAGAGTTGGGCATGGAGAAAAGTAAGGAGGTTGCCTGAGAAACCAAGTCTAAGGCATATCTGACCATGTGGGTCTGAATTGATAGCCCTGAAGGCCAGCGTGGAGGATGTGTACATTTTTTCCTCCAGTCTGTCCATGACCTTACTGTCCTTATCTGATGGTAGAAGGGAGGAGGAAGGTATTAGTCTGGACTGCTTGTCAGAGGCCATAGCGATGACTGCAGGATCTGCCATAGGTGGCTTAATGAGGTATTTGTGCTCATCATGGACATTGTAAAACTGGTCAGGTCTCTTGGGAACTGGGGGCTGTGATTCAGTGAACTTAATAGACTGCTGCAAATGCATCCAAGTAAGCTGGAATCACAGGGGGAATTGCATAGGAGGGAGGTTGACCACCTGGAGTAGTTCAAAATACCTCTTTTGAACCTCAGTCATCTGAGTGGCAACCCACTTTAAATACTCCCTCATTCAGGTAATTGTTTCCCCAAAAGAACTCTTCAGGGGGAAGAGTCTCCTAAGGAATTCTCATTTGGGGAGTAGTAATCCAGAGGGGAAGCTAACTGGGATGTATAGGTTACAGATTCATCTGAGAAGGAAGAGGAGTCTTCCTCCCGAGTATGGGTTAGATGAATGGAAGCAGCAGAGGCTGGCCTGGGGCTGAGGGCAGGCAATCTAGCAGCAGGGGAGGCTGTGGACCCAAGAGCCATAAAGGCCTGAACCAAAAACTGAGAATGTATGCCAGTCTGGTTGGTACTCAGTGGAAGTAGACAAATGTTTAGACTTTTGCTTCCTCAGGAGGAAGTCTTAGTGGACAGCATAGGCCCAATGTCAGGCATCTGGCCTGTGGGAGAGGATTTCATCTACAGAACTGTGGGTCAGGTGTCCAGCGAAGCCTGGTTCCCCCTCGGACAAAGCTGGAATGACCTCCAAGGAAGTGCCTACCAGGGTTTCCAAGGCCACTTCCACAAAGGTAGCCACTGAAACCACTGGTTCTACCTGATGCCCCTCAACCCCCAAGATCAGTGGCTAGGAGGGCGTCCGAAAGAACAGAAGTACTAGGCCTTACAACCTTGGCCTTCTTTTTAGGAGGCTCCACCTCGATGGCCAACTGGTTCCATATGTACACTTTAGTCGCTGGTTTGAGATAAAGAGTTAGGGCTGCCAGATGCATAGAAACGGTTTTAGGTATGAAAGACTGGCAAATGCTACAGGTGGTATGGTCATGGTCTTGGCCCAAGCAGAGCAGAATTCATGAGAGTCCTTGTGTGGAATCTGGCAGCCACACTAACATTTTCCCTTTGTAATGGACATTGGCTAAATAAGGGCAAAGCAACCAAAGCTCAAGCAAAATAAAATTTTCCCCAATGGGGTACTAATCTTTAGATGTCTTCTGGTGCAGAGTGAAGCAATCAATCTGATGTTAAACTGTGGCAGAGAAGTTCTGAGGGCTCTGCATGCAGGTGTCACATTTAAGGCCCTACATGTGACATCCCACGCACCTGGCAGCAACCAGCTTTTGCAAAGGAGCCGGGCGTTTGGGTTGCCTAAGACAGAGGACCTCACAGTAAGAATACTACAATATATAATCATTCTATAGGGTAAGCTATCACTCCTGACAAATTACACGGACAAAAACACTGTACTTCATGGGGGTGCACAAAGAAAGTTGCGTACCTGCCAACATCAATTGATGGTCTAGAGACTGGTCCCTTCACACAACAGCAAAGGGCTCATTTGCAAGTGGAGTAGAACGTCTGTGTTTTTATCACAACTGTAGAACATGCTTGCAATCTGGAAAAGGTAGTTTACTTTAGTTCAGCTTGATTGATGCGATAGGTGCTTATCAAAGACACTAGAAGAATCAGACAATAAAACCCTTTTTACCCTACACTACCAATGTAAAGGCTTCGGGTGGGTTCACATACTGCATGATTTCAATAGTAGCAGTAGTATTAAAACTGCACTAGCAAGTCAGATTTTTATCTTTTATTTCAGGAACTTTACACTAGGCCATTGGCAATCAACTGTCACTAATCAGATAATGGACAGTGCATCTCCATTCTCACTGTACTTTGCTCGAATACTTAAAATGGCAAAAAAAAAAAAAAAAAAAAAAAAAAAAACAACACACACTGGCAACAGGAATATTTTTTATATTTTAAAACAGACATTATCTGCTTAGTTGAACTATAAAAACAATGAGCTAATACTGCAAAAAGTCTGCTTAAATGCCATTCTAAAGCCTAAGCTAGTCAGCACCTTAGTTCTCTAACTAATAGTACTAGACTCAAATCTTTTTTTATTTCCGAAAGTAACATTCCCAGTTGTAAACATAACATTACATACACATTATATCTCTATCTACACACAAATATATATATATATATATATATATATATATATATATATATATATATACACACACACCAAAGAAGGGATTAACTCTCCTGCATCCAAGTATAAAAATACTGATAAAAATGTCCACATGCAGGTACAGAAAACAGCCGAAAAATCCACAGTCTCTGTCACTTCAATTACGAATTCCAATTCCAGTAGGGTATAAAAAGTTATTTATTCAGCTAGCAAAAGTTAGCGCTTTCACCAAAAAGGCTCTCAAACTACAAAGCTGCCATTTAAAATCATTTAAATATGTAAAAAACAAAGCTGATAGGTTCAAAGTTAA